>NC_056736.1:61521776-61579276 GCF_019279795.1 Protopterus annectens
ATATTCAGCCTCTGCGTTCCCCTGAATGTGCCTTCATTTGGCCACCATCATCATCATCAAATCCTACCAATATTCCAACATCAGGTGGTAGGAATCCTACACTTCCACTGTCAGAATCACCTGTGATAATAAGCAACAAACACAGGAACAAAATTACTACTCCCATAAATACTAACCCAAAATATCTGAACAAAAAGTAACACTGTTTGCACAAATGGAAATGCTACATCAGTACAGACACTCATTAAACACTTTTCACACATACAGATAATATATATCAAAATAATGCTTAGTAAGAACAAAAACAAAAAATTTGCTTACCATGTGCAGATTTCTCAGCACTTTGCATGGAGGATGGACCTGGAAGAAATGAAGCATTGAAAGGATGACAATTAATCATAGCAATGGGAATAACACAGGGGCAGTGAATACACAGTCACTTATATTCCCTGTAAAAATAGCTCTGTCTGAAACTTGTCTGAGCCATCCATCCACATGCATGTCTACTGAATAACTCTTTTGTATAACTGTATGAGTTATCAATAGGTATAAGCAGAGAAAACATGCATCACAAGCAGTAGCAGCCAAGTTTTATATTGTAGTCTGTAAGCCAATATACTGTTGCCATATGTAAATGTAACTGGAATCTGCTCCTGGGATGCACTTGGCCTCCCAGTCAC
The DNA here is from genome assembly GCF_019279795.1 of Protopterus annectens. Classification (NCBI taxonomy): domain Eukaryota; kingdom Metazoa; phylum Chordata; order Ceratodontiformes; family Protopteridae; genus Protopterus; species Protopterus annectens. The sequence goes on from NC_056736.1 coordinate 61,522,457, forward strand.
ATTAGAACTGACATCAAGCACATGGTGTGCTGGCTCCAAGGAGCTGTCAGGATCTCTAACAGTGGGCAGAACTCCTCACTTGGTGGCTCGGTAGCAGGACCACCACCCATAGCCAGCTGTTCTTGTGCAACTCCCCCATGCAAATGAAATCATATCAGTGGCCCAGTGCCACTCCTGATCATAATTGCCGCCATGATCCCCAAATGCATTCACATCGGAGACCATCTGGTTCCAAATCTTCTTTCTGGCAGCTATATCCCCTGGCCTCTCTCAAGCAAGAAGGCTCCATGTCACCTCAGAGCCTGGATGAAGACCTCATTCTCAGTGTCACTGAAAGAGGGTTTTGGTGGATTTGTAGGCTTGGTTGCCACAATCCTATGTGACATAAAAGAGAAGGATAAACACATTAATATCACATAAGTAATATATTTCTCCACAAAAATAATTTGTCAGCATAAAGCACTTGAAACACACTTCTCATTTACTACAACAGATTGGTAGTTGGCTTCCCCCAACACACACACACAGACAGACAAGGGTTTGTACAAACCAAGGAATACCACATAAGTAATGTATATGTTTTCAACAAAATTATCAGGTACTCATTTTCAGCAGAAAAACATATACATTACTTATGTGGTACTGGTTTGTATGTCCTCTGTGATGCGCTATGTAAAGAAGTGTTTAGCATGCCTTAATCTGGTTACTGGGCTATTATTTTTCATTAATGGAAAGGCATTCATAAACACAGAGAAGGGCAGGGACATGTATGCCTGACTGAACACATACTTTCTGATAATCGTGTGTGCACTGCAGCAATGCACTTGCAAATGATATATCAGTACTTGGTCCATTGTCAAGCAGATTACAGAAATACAGAGCATAATTACATTGTTACATTTGGTATGGGTTTATACTGACACGGGACATTGGTCATCCATGATCATATCACATTGATATTTTCATTAAATTCTATTAATGTAGACATCACTTCATCTGAATATGAAAACACATGCATCCAGCCTTACAGTACTGGTGTTTCCAAAGTGTGTCTGTGTGCGTATGTCTGTGAGTGCATTATTCAAAACAACTTCCTGAGAAACAGGTACACATATGGTCAGTTCTGCAAGATGCATTCATGACAGCTTCTTTCAAATATGTTACCAGGATGTATTTAAATGTATTTTTGCAAATTGCAATCAGATTCATATCCCAAGTCCTGCCTTTGCATACAGGTCTCATAACAGTATACGTTACCTGCGACACTATGATGATGTCACCCTCTATAAAGAGCACATTACAGAAACACATGACAATAATAAAAACTGCTATGTTCTCCAGCTTGTGAAACTAGTTAAGTAGGAGACTGAATCCCTCAACAGTCAACGTGTGTGTGTGTGTGTGTGTGTGTGTGTGTGTGTGTGTGTGTGTGTGTGTGTGTGTGTGTGTGTGTGTGTGTGCGTGTGTGTGCGTGTGTGTGCGTGTGTGTGTGTGTGTGTGTGTGTGTGTGTGTGTGTGTGTGTGTGTGTGTGTGTGTGTGTAGTCAGAAGAGCTTGAATCCAGGTCCTGCTGCTCTCACTCAAGTGTGATTTAGAAAATACTTTTAAACTGGTACATGACTCTACAGCAGTTTCACACAGACAACATCTTCTCACCATACACTGATAATGTCATCCTCTATAAACTGCATTCTGTTAGTTTTCAAGTCAGACATGTGCTGTGGCACTAGCCATAAGTACTGTGTTCTCTAGCTTGTGTAACTAATAAGCGAGGGGTTCTAATCTCACAGCAGTCAACTTGACTGCATTCATGTTCATACAGCTAGCAGTCTGCAGACCATTTTACAATGTGATGTGAGTCCATATCTATGTCACACAATCTTCCCAACATCTTCTTTTCAGCATACACTGATGATGTTATCCACTAAAAAGTGCACTCTGAGACTGTTAAAGTCAGGCATCTGTAGTGGTGCTAGTCTTACATTGTATGGAATCCAGCTTGCATACCTACACATGTGTTGTCTTTGAATCTGACTCAATCAACTTGGGTGTGAATGTGGTTTGTGGTACATCACCTGTTCCCTCTGTCCTCATAACATCCTTTCTGCAGAACATTGAGGATGTTATCATCTCAAAGATGCACACACACATCATGATGCAGACCCTCTACATGTGCAAGCCATTTGCAGACCATTGGATGTGTGATTGCTTATTCTGTCATGGGGTGGTACACATGTCACATATGGACAGATGCACTCTGTAATAAAATCAAACACATGTACACATATGTACGTACAACTTATATCTTCCCTCACATAGATATAATGATTTTGGTTTAAATGGTATAATTATGACTAAGATTTTATGTGCTTTTGCCCATTAGCCTGGTAATGCCTTATGATCCTCTGCAGATTGCAAATATCAATGTTGTCAATATCCACCTGTGCTATTTTAAGGTGTGAATGTACTGTAGCAATACGACAGTGTATTCCAATCTGTGATATGAGCTACTGTCTTGATACCAGTTCCTCTTATTTGGCTACATGTTCCTTCCATAACAGTTGTATTAATATGCCACCTGAAGACTGTTGACATTGGACGATGCTATGTATATTGTTGCCTTACTAAACATATGTTCTTATAATGGAGTATATCAACATTCTTCACAGTTCTCACGTAATCATCACAGTGACAGCTTCAGTATGGAACAGGTGTGCACATGTATACCTAGCATCAGGAAATGTTATTTGACATTCAGCAATATTACATCATATTGATTACATGGGCATGTGATGATCCCTACTCTGGGCTAGTAATCAAGGAGCCTTAATCCTCACCACTGACACCAGTGAATGACAACCATTAGGAGCAAAAATGGATGCACGCAGTATTTTCAGATGCAGATCTCTGCACCAAGCCCAATTTCTCTTAAGAGCACACATGTAGCACCCTCCAGACCTGGAGCTGGACTCTCTTTCTCACCAAGCCCCAAACAAGACTCCATACTAACCACTTTGGAGCTCTGCATCCCTGTTCCAAGTAGCTGACACACAAACTTGGATATCTGATTTTCACACGCACACACACACACACACACACACACACACACACACACACACACACACACACACACACACACACACACACACCTGCGAAAGGCTGGCACAGATTTACCAGCTGTGCCCCCTCTGCCTAGACTATAGGGTAATTATGCTACCACCTGTCAGCTACTCAAAGGCTCTTACAAGGATACCCAATTATACTGAGTGAAATTAATGCTAATACAAATGGTGGAGTTTGACCAATGCAGCAAGACTTTCAGGAGCAGCCACAGTGTTACTAAAATAAGAATAACTACTCTCAAGATGTTAAAAATATTCTCTAAATGACCAGCCACAATGAAAGGTATAGAAATATTTAATAATAAATAATAGAAAACATGGGAATACTGAATATCTAGTTATAATAAACATCAGAGTTTCAATCACAGGAGATATAAAAAAATAATACAGTTGGATAGATTTACAAAGATGCAGAAAAACAGTACTTAACTCATCTCTCTATACTTTCCTGACTGACTAAAGAATTAGTGTTCCTTGGTTACTTACTAAAGCAAGGCAAGATGAAGAGTTTGAGTACTTTACTACAGTAAGGCAAGATGAGGTGTGACATGTGAGATATCTCTGACAGATCTTTACTCTCTGGTTCCAAAGTGCTGCTGCGAGAGTTCTGGAATATCTCTCACTAATATATTACACACACACACACATATATATATATATATATATATATATATATATATAAAGAAGTCTGGATTTATATATATATATATATATATATATATATATGTATATACTGTGTGTGTGTGTGTGTGTATATATATATATATATATATATATATATATCACTAATTTCTAAAAGAAATCACTTCAGTGCTAGTTATAGAATGTAGAACGACATCACATCTGGCCACGTGACTCTGATACAATACACACCAAGAGCTTTGCTATGATCTGTTGAAGCATCTAGATCATAGGATCATAGGAGGTTACTAGGTTATTGGCCTTGAGGCCCTTATAAGTCTAGCCAAGAGTTTAGCCCATGTTTATACAAATCAGCACCTGATGCCCCTGTCCAGCAGGGACACGGATGGAATCCCAGGGGTATATTTTCTGTTTCCCATCCAGTTATCCAGGTTGAACTTAAAAAATGATAATGAGGTACTCTGCTTGTTGTAGAGAGGAAGTCTATTCCATAGATGGAGAGTCTCTGGGACACAAATCGGTCCTGCCAACAAGTCTTGTTGATGTCACAGACCAGGTTGAGGCCGAGCATGTGGATTACTTGAGTGAAGCTTGGCTTGCAGATATGCAGCCATCCTATCAAGGTGTGGTCTGTGATCACTTTGTATGCCAGACAGAGGCCACCTCTAAGGAGTCTGTATGAAACTGAGTAGAGAGATGGGGCTTTTAGCCTATCTGTGTATGGTAGCTGTTTGAGGCTTGGATTCTTCTGGTGAGGAACCTCTGTGGTCTCTCAACCTGCTGCATGTGCTTTGCAAGGTACATGCTGAAAGTGGCATTGTACTCAATAATGGGCCTTATAAGGGAAGAATTCAGGGATGTTATGACATCCTAGTCCCTGGATGAGATCCCCTTACTTATGAGGTGGGCCATGTAGAAGGCTTTCCATTCAACTGAAGCAACATGGTGGTTAAAAATCAGGTTGCTATCAACCTGGTGCCGAAATCCCTCATGACTGATTGCATGCTTAGGACATTGTTATTAATGTGGCAATTTGTAGGGCCGTCACTCTCCCCAAAGGGGATGATAATGCATTTTTTGGTATTGAGCTTGAGGCCATGTCTCTGGCACCAGTCATTTGTCTGAGTGACACCCTCTTGGAGGATGTCCACATCATTAGGGGAACCAATCACAGCACCATCTGCAAACTTGGTTAGCCATAGCCCACTGGTTTTGGCCTGCACCTCAGAAAAGTATATCCCAAATAACAGATGCCCCAAGACCGAACCCCGGGGTACGCAGCTTGTTACGGGTCTACTACTTGAAGTGGCTTCCCCTATTTTGACTATGTGTGTTCTATCAGTGAGCCAGTTTGTTACCCATCTGGTAACATATGGATTGATGCCTAGTTGTGAGAGTTTATCTATTATGCTCGAGTGGGGAATAGTGTCAAAGGCTTTGGCCAGGTCAAGGTAGGCGGTGTGCATCATCTTCCCCTCGTCCATGGCTTTGGTGACTGTCTCAAAGAAGTCGACCAAATTTAGCAGACATGACCTCCCCTTGACAAAGACAAACTGTGTGGGATCAAGTGTTTGGAGGTTGCCAATGTCCTTGTTAATGAGGTCCATGTTAAGCAGTAAGAGGTGATAAGAGGTCTGAAAGCTATAAAATAATTTCAAAAACTTTCAACCTTCCAGGGAAACAATTAGTTCATCTCTAAAGACACTACAGTATGATCTTAATGCAGGTTTTCCCAAACATTTTTGTCTCTGGCTGCAATCAGACCTGTAAGATAAAATCATTATGGCCTAAACCGATGCATTTAATTTTCAGCCTATTTTTCAAAATTAGCTGGACTGAGATTAATCTCTTCCCTTCCATAATTCTCTGTTAAAGCATATACATTTAATCAGTTATAATAATACTGTCTGACATACATGTATATTTCCTTTCTGTACAGCAGGACCAACTACTGATGCGTTTTTAACACAAGCAACTTTACAAATACATTTTTAACACAAGCATCTGTACAAATCAGTGTGATAGTCAAATGACATAAAATTCTTCAGCTAGCTATGCTGGCATATGTTACACATGCACTGCCCTACTCTCCCTGGCACAGATGGCACTACCGCATATCATCACAGGGCACATACACCTGGCTTCATCCACATATTGTAATGCTGCTATATACAGAAGCATATGACATGTTCAGATTCACTTTCAACCATGGGGAGTTCATTGTGTGCACAATTGTGTTGCTATTCACATGAATTATTCAGGTGTTTCAGAAAAGCTTTTTGTGAATGTCAGTATTTGTGTCATTAACTGTTCTGCATGAACGGCATCCACAACAGTAGTAATGTGACTTTACATGGTGTTAGTGCTGTCACTCACACATTTCCATTGATAAACATATAGGCACATGATGTACAAATATAATGACATGAAAGAGATTGAGTTGTATGACTGTGTTAACAGTTCTACTGTGTTGCATGTGATTCATATACAATGTTTTATTTGGAGGTGATGTCACAAAACCTTTTGTGGCTAAATTTGAAATCTTAAGGGAATACCCAGCTATGCACAGAGCTGCTTGTGGACAGCAACACCCATACTCAACCACAGGAAAAGACATCCTGCCAGCTGAAAGATTTGGATCAAACTTCAACACCCTGTCCCCGCTGGTTGTCACCCAAAGTATAACTGCCACTGTTCCTCAGCCTATTATCTTAAGATAACAATTCATCTCTGACATCTTTAAGGTAAAAAACACAGCATTCATGGGCCCTGACAACATCCCAGGTTGCCGTATAAACAAGTTCAAATATGATCTAGCAGATTCACTTGAATCCCCAGTTAACAACAACCTCCAGACAGGCTATGTTCCTGCAGAATGGTAGGACAGCAACAGTCATCCCTCTGCACAATGGTGGACCACCAATATAACCAGACACATAAGCCTAAATAATCTCATTAGAAGGCCATGAAAATAATCATCATGAACCTTATCAACAAGGACACAGGTAATCTCACAACTCTGGAACCAAACCAGTTTGGGTTCGTTAAGGGTATATCACGTCTGTTAAATCTGGTTGACTTTTTTGAGAAGGTTACCAAGGCCATAGATGGGGGAAATTATCCACCTAACCTGACCTAGTGAAGGTATTTGACACAATGCCCCACTGAGGTATTATAGATAAACTCTCTCAATTGGGCATAAACCCCTATGTCACCAGGTGTGTAGCCAATTTCATAGATTCATAAATTCATAGATTGTTACTAGGCTAATTACCTGAGGGGGTGCTTTCTAAGCCTAGCCAAGTTTTCCTGAAAGAATAATGATGTCCTGTATCCAAATAGGAATCAGAACTGAAGTTGAACAGAAACGTTTGTCAGGGCATTTTTTACCATTATTAAAAGTAAGTGTAGGATCCCATTTGGGTTCTGTAACATCTCAGACTGATATGTTCGATGAGAGTGTGAATGATGTTGTTATCAACAATGCATCATATCATGTAAGCTTTTTATTTACTTATTAGATCATAAATATATAAAAGATATATTGTACAAAAATTGGTCAGTCATTAAGAACAACGAACATTTATTGGAAGCTTTAGGGCATAGACCAAAGATCACATATAAGAGGGGCCCAAACTTGAAAAACATTCTTGAAAAAAAGCATAATATCTGTCTTTCACATTCAAATATAAGAGGGATGTTTAAATGCGGTTGTTGCCAGCAATGCAAATTTATACTTACTGGTCAAACTTGTTCTATTAATGAAAAAAAGTATTTTCTTAATTCTAAATACAATTGTGAAAGTAAGATGGTTGTATATGCAGCCTTATGCCAACAATGTAATAGATTCTATATAGGAAAAACAGAGAGAAAATTTAGGCAGAGGGTGTACGAACACATTTATGCTATCAATAAATTGGACCTCAATAATGCTTTAGCTAAGCATATTTCGCAGCATCCATCTCACTCATTTAAATTTATTATTCTCCAACAAAGAATTTTGAATATTAGAGGCGGTCCTTGGCAATTGATGTTAGAATTAGACGAACTTAAATGGCAAATTTCGACCAATGCACAGTCATACCCCGGTCTAAATGAAACTTTGTCAATTAAATGTATGCTTAAATTATTGTCACTAAATAGGTAGATGAGATTATATTGATTCATACGTGTGCTTAGCATTTTTTTATATTCATATTTTTATCAATATTTGTATATATATATATATATATATATTTTTACATTAATATTTATATATTCATTATAATGTTTATATAGTATAAATATGTACGAATATTTATATATTGAATAATATTCAAATATATTCTATAGCTTTTTAAGTCTTGGCAGAGGTGAATCCATACATATTGTTTTAAGGCAATAGGCTTAGGATTTACACGCAATAGGAACACATGCATTTATTAGTATCTGTTTTTATTTTATATGGATATAATATGTATTGTATTTATGATTCCAAAGGACTAAATCAGTGGAACTAATACACAAGTTTATGTATTCGTATATTGTTAGAGTAGTGAGTTTTCTGTATTTGTTTTGAAGGATTTATTAAGATTTTTTATATTTAAAGTTTTAGCTAGTGAGTATTTCCCTTTTAATTAGGTATCATCATTTAATTAATCAATGTATTTAAGCTGTTATTATTGCTGTACCCACTGTTTGTCTGAAGAAGGCTTAGTAGAGACTAAGCCGAAAGCGCTTACATTAAACGGTGAATATTATTTAGAGTCTATTCTCATTGTTTCCAGTTCCGTTCTGTTTGTTTTTTTACCAGTCTTCTTTTTTGCAATTTGACCTAGTGAAGGTATTTGACACAATGCCCCACTGAGGTATTATAGATAAACTCTCTCAATTGGGCATAAACCCCTATGTCACCAGGTGTGTAGCCAATTTCATAGATTCATAAATTCATAGATTGTTACTAGGCTAATTACCTGAGGGGGTGCTTTCTAAGCCTAGCCAAGTTTTCCTGAAAGAATAATGATGTCCTGTATCCAAATAGGACATAGAGGGCCAGGCATTTATAAGCTACATCCATCCATAAGGGACATGGTTGCTAGGCCCAATGTAAATTGCCTATTCCCCATACACAGGTCTAGGTTGTGTTTAAACTGGGTAATGAACAAAGTCAGCTTTACATGAATAGGAAGCCTGTTCCATAGGAGGGGCAGACTCTGGGACACATATCTGTCTCTCCAGCATGTTCTGTTTAAGTTCCTAGACTTTGTATTTCTGGTACTTTTTGACTTATAAATATGTAGGGGATTTATAAGTGTGGGGTTTGCAGATGCCTTGTAACTCAGGCATAGATCACCCCTCAGTAATCTATAGGAGACTGAGTAGAGGGAAAGGGCTTTAAGGTACTCTACATAAGGCAGGTTTGTTATGCATTGTATTCTTTTTTTAAGGAACCTCTGAGGTCTTTCTAGTTGCTGCATATGCCTGGTCAGATACATATTGCACTCTATGATTGGTCTGATAAGGATGGAGTGCAGTGGGATAATGACCTCTTTGGACCTAAATGCCATGCTCTTACTTATAAGTTGCACAACATTAAAAGATTTCCTCACCACTGTGGCCACATGGTAGTCGAAAATAAGGCTACTGTCTATGTACGTACCCAGATCCCTGACCACTGAATCGACTCTTAGGGGTGTATTATCAGTATAGTAATTAGCCAGGATGGTTGATTTCCCAAAAGGTACAATTATGCATTTTTTAGCATTGGGTTTAAAACCATTTCTTTGGCACGATTTGTTAGTCAGAAGTAGTCCTTTTGAAGAATGTTAGTGTCTGCAGAGGAGTCAGTAATAACCCCCAGCTTGCAATTGTTTGCAAACTTAGTCAGCTGTAAACCTTCAGTATCTGCTTCCATTTCAGAAAAATAGATTCCTAAAATGAGCAGGTCCAGTATCGAGCCCTGGGGGGGCTCCTGTAGTGACGAGTTTCTTGGTGGAGGTGGCCTCACCTATTTTGACCTTCTGGGTCTTATCAGTGAGCCAGATGGCTATCCAGCAGGTGATAAAAGGGTTTATACCTAAATTAGTGAGATTGTCTGTAATGCATGAGTGGTGTATTGTATCAAAAGCCTTGGCCAGGTCAAGGTAAGCTGTGCGCACAGTATTACCTTCATCCAGTGCTTTGGTGACCCTCTCAAAAAAGTCCACCAAATTTAATAGGCATGACTTTCCTTTAACAAAGCTGAACTGCTATGGGTCCAGCATTTGTCGGTTACCTATCATGTCCACGATGATTCTTTCTATGGCCTTACATATGAGCCTGGTGAGACTTATTGGCCTGTAGTTATCCAGATCAGCGGTTTGACCCCCCTTTGTGTAGGGGAATGACTGTAACCATCTTCCATTCCTTGGACACAAAAACTGACTGAAGGCTCCAGTTGAAATGGGGTCACCAACAGGACATATACTTTCAAAGTGGGTGAATTGACCTCTAGCAAAAGGATAGTCATCAGGAGCATACCACAGGTTTCTATACTAGACCCTTTCATGTTTGGCATTTATTTCTCAGAAATCAGCGCAAATGTAGCCAGTCTTTGTCTGACCGAGTTTGTGGCTGACTGCAAACTGGGGTCAGTCATGAAATTCACAAATAATACTGATATACTGCAGAAAGGATTAATGCATGCAAATAACTGTTACCAGAGTCATGGAGAGAAAATTAAAAAAAAATCATAATTATTCCCTTTTGTAGAACAAATACCCCACCTAATTATAATACAGACAACATAGGTTCATAGGTTCATAGGTGGGTACTAGGCTATATGCCCGAAGGTATTTATAAGCCTAGCCAGAATGTGTTGGCTTTCGCCACCCCCTTAGATTAGTTCCCTGTGCCTCTGTCCAGCAGAGCCACTGAAGTGATCCCCGAGGTAAACTTTCTGTTTCCCATCCACTCATCAAGGTTTCGTTTGAAGAGTGTTAGCGAGGAGCTCTGCCTAATGTAGATTGGGATCTTGTTCCAAAGCATGGAAAGTCTCTGGGACAGGAATCTATCCCTCCTGCATGTCTCCCTAAAAGCAGACCCAGTGGTACATGATGTGGTTACTCATATTGATACAAATCTGAACTTCGACCACTCTGTTTCCACAGAGGTGATAAAGTCCTTCTATGTGGCCAACTCATGAGTAAGGTCATGGCATCCAGATCAAAGGACATTGTAATTCCACTGTACTCAGACCTTATCACACCAGTAATTGAGTAAAATGCACCCTTTTGCGTATACCTCAACAGACATCAGCAACAGATGGAGCAAACTCAGACTTTTCTCACCAGGAAGATATAGAATATAAAAAAAAAGTCCTACATGGAAATATTGAAAGCCCTATCACTGTATTCTGTCTCCTAAAGACTACTAAGGGCCACTCTGTCTCTGGCCTACAGGAGAGCATCTGATTATGACCTTCTGGAAATGTTACACATTCATAAAACAAACTACATGAGGGTTACTCATTCCAAGGTTCTTAACCTAGCCTCTGACATACAGTAAATAAATCCTGTTGGACAGAGAGAAACATCTCTCAGAGACTAGCAAAGCACTTCCTTGACTCTCTTCAAGTGCAACTTAGATCAGTGGCTGGGTAATCATAAATTTACTCCTGGGATGGTGCCCATGTTCCTCATGGACAGAGGCAATCGGTATTACATACCGTAGCAGAGGCTTATACCTCTGTGAGCTTTGTTCACCTAGCTATTGAAAATTGTTAAACTCTTGTTAAATCTGTCTAGGTTTGTATGACCTCTTGGGCCTTTAGCTTAGTACTATCCTATGAACCTATGAAATGCAACTGTAGCCTTTGTACAGATAAAATCTGACTGGCTGTACTGAAGCATGAATATACCAGTAAATCACGTCAGTATTACCACTTGATAGTTTGCATGAACACATATGGATATCTGTCAGGATTTCATGGCAGTATAACATTTTGACTGGCACTTTTCAGTGATCCTGTTGCATGTGTCTTGAGGTTTGACATGTGCTTATAAAGGGCGTTCCATTTATTGTTTGCATGTGTACCATATTACAGTGACAGCTTCCTCAGTCATTGACACTTGACTTTGCACTGCTGTACTTTCTGCACACATGAGCATAGCTGATGCATTGATATCATTCTCACATACTGCTGTACCATTTATTATAATGGACCACTTCTTAATTCACACATCAGTTGCTGACATTTCAGACAATATCCATTGGTATTACATGTGTCATGTGCAAGCAATACACAGCTGTGTATAAAGAATCCACTCATTATTGTGTGATGTTTGTATGTGTTATCAGTATGGCCAATGATACTTACATCAGCCAGGGATGCTTTAGTCAAGTGTATCACATTTGGCACAATGAGTTCTTACATATCTGGTAGGCCATACAGAACTATTCTTTGGGATGTATATCCATTAGGATTTGACAGCACAGACTTCCCTTCAAGTTGTTCTACTAGATGCTTGTGCGATACATCTTTTTATGTTGCATCCAGTAAATGCACAGCTCAGTGACAACAGTGATGGCATGGGTTTGATTCTTACAGGTAGTGATTGTGGCTCATGTGTCATGCAGACCTGTCAAGTGGCCATAATTGGCCCTGATTTCAAATCCAGATTTAACAATGTCCTTCTTAAACCATCAAAAAAGTGGTCATTTTTGGAGAAGGGGGTGGTGAATTCCCCTCATAGAATATTGACAATCATTACGGTTATAGGCATCTGCTCCTGAAGAACATGTATAAAAAATTACACTCACATATTCTGTCAATGTTGCAGATTAATGGTGGTAATATTGTAAAACCATGAATAATTGTGCCTGTTTCCGTCTACATTTCTCCAGGAATATGTTGCTATGTGTCCCTGATTGGTTGAGAGTTATGGTGACATATCAGTCATATTCAAGTAAGTCATTTTGCAGATCTTCAGAGTATGCACATACTCATCACTTATATACTATCTTGTGTGTTTATATCATAATTTACTTGCTCAGGAGATATAAACAACAGTATGTAATGAGCTATCTACATATGGGCTTAATGCTATGATTCTGACTTGTGCAGGGAGAGTACGTACACTGATATATTCTATTTTGGTGATACTAACATACTCACTATGCCCTCTTACTCTTTATTCATTCCTATCATTCATGCTTGTGCCCATTTTCATCCTCATACTTTCCTTGCCCAGTGTAAGTTTCCTTGTATTTGCCCTTCATGTTTAACCCCCCCGCGTTATTTCATTCTTCAAATACTTTTTTCATTGCACACTACATAGGATCATAGGACATTACTAGGCTATTGGCCGTGCAGCCCTTACATGCCTAGCCAAGAATTTAGCCCATGTTCCAACAAGTCAGCACCCTATGTCACTGTCCAGCAGGGACAGAAGTGGAATCCCATGGGTGTAGTTTCTGTCCCCCATCCAGTTATCCATGTTGCACTTAAAAAGGGTTAATGAGGTACTCTGCTACACATGGACAGGGACTCTGTTCCACAAAAGGGGCATCTCTGGGACACAAATCTGTCCCACCAACAAGTCCTATTGATGTCATACACCAGTTTGAGGTCGCACATGCCGGTTACTCGAGTGGAGCTTGACTTGCAGATATGCAGCAGTCCCATCAGGGGTGGGGTCTGAGATTGCTTTGTATGCCAGACAGAGGTCACCTCTGATGAGTCTGTAGGAGACTGAGTGGAGGGACAGGGCTTTTAGCCTATCTCTCTGGTAGATGTTTGAGGCCCCGGATTCTCCGGGTGAGGAACCTCTATGGTCTCTCCAGCTGCTGCTTAGATAGAGATCTCTATCTGGATCAGATGTCTATTATGTTGAGTGACTTTACTACTTATGTTAATATTGCAAAATATAGAGTAGATGGCTTTATTAACAGAGTCCATTTTTTGGTCTATGACCTGCCGATGACAGGATTGATTACTCAAGAGTTGTTAGACTATTTTACTGTTGACAATCCCGTTATCCCCATTTTATATGGGCTCCCTAAAATCCATAAGAATCTTGAGAAGCCACCTATGAGACCTATCCTCTCTAGTAGGGGATGGGTCAGAGAGCCCTTATCCATTTATGTGGAGAATATTCTTAGACCTATTCTAAATACTGTTACCAATGTGTTGAAAGATACCAAAAGGTTTCTGGAAGACCTTTATGCCTGGGCTGAATCAAATCTGCATGATGATGCTTTTCTTTTTGCCACACTTGTGGATTTATTGTTCACTGTTATTCTTAAGGATGCTGGAGATGATAATGTTAGGCAGTTTCTGATTTCACATACTGATTTTTCCACCACTAAGGTTGAGTTGTGTTCCTTAATTGAGATTATACTTGAGAATAATATCTTTATTTTTGAGAACAATTTTTATCTACAGAAAACTGGTGTTGCTATGAGCACTGGATCTGCAAACAGCGATGCCAACATGGTCCTTGCATACTGGGAAAATAGTCTGGTCTTGAATGGTAATACATGTTCTTCCTCTATTGGATTTTATAGGCATTTTGTGGATCACATATTTATTGTGTGGAAAGATAATGAACAAGAGTTTAAGGCATCTGTTGCTTTTCTACACAATACAACTGATGTTTGAGGTTTAGCTATAAGGTTTCTAGAGAATCTTTGGAGTTCTTAGATATCTCAGTATGCAAACAACATCTACATGATATTTCAACATGTATATACAAGAAACCCTGTAAAAAGAACACTCTGTTACTGAGAAGCTGTATGCATCTATGTCATGTTATGCAGAATATCTTGAAAGGCCAGTTTTTAAGAGTAATTACACGGCATCCATTGGACCTGACAACATCCCAGGATGCGTTCTACACGGACTACAGAATGAACTGGCACCCTACCTAAGTACCATGTTCAATCATAGCCTCACCTCAGGCTTTGTACCCACTGAATGGTGCACCGTGACGGTTATCACACTCCACAAAGAGGGAGCCAGGACGGACCCTGGGAACTACCGCCACATTAGCCTGACGAGCCTGGTCTGCAAGGCCATGGAACGTATCATCATGGAACTCATAAACAGACATTGGTAATCTCTAAACTCTGGACCCTACCCAGTTTGGATTTGTAAAAGGCAGATCATGTCTCCTAAACCTGATTGACTTCTTTGAAGCAGTCACCAAAGCCATAGATGAGGGTAAAATGGTTCACACAGCTTATCTAGATCTTGCCAAGGCTTTCGACACCAACCCCCACTCTGGAATTATAGATAAGCTCACTAAACTAGGTATAAATCCCTATGTCACAAGATAGGTTGCTAACTGGCTCACAGACAGAACCCACACTGTGAAAGTAGCAGATTCCAAATCCAACATTAGACCAGTGACAAGTGGAGTACCACAGGGTTCAGTCCTGGGTCCTCTACTGTTTGGTATCTACTTCTCTGAGGTGCAGGCCAACACGGAAGGTCTTTGGCTAACAAAGTTTGCAGATGACTGCAAACTAGGAGCCATAATTGAAACTCCTAACGATGTGGGCAAACTACAGAAGGGCTTCACTGAAACAGATACCTGGTGTCAAAGCCATGGCCTGAAGCTCAATGCCAAAAAGTGTATTGTCATCCCATTTGGTAAAAACTCTGTACCCATTTACTACCACATAGCTGGTGATCTACTTAATGCCAAAAATGTGATAAGAGACCTTGGGACACAGATGGACAGTAGTCTCTCCTTTGATAATCATATCACCACAGTGGTCAGGAAATCCTTCTACGTGGCTCATCTCATCACAAAAGGATTCTCATCCAGAAAAAAGAGGTCATTGTTCCCCTCTAGTCATCATTCATTAGACCCATTATAGAGTACAAAGCCCCTTTTGGTATGTACCTCACAAGACATCTACAACAACTGGAAAGACCACAGAATTACCTCACAAAGAGGATTACTGGCCTCAAACAGATGCCCTATGCAGACCATCTCAAAAAACAACAGCTTTACTCCATCGCATATTGCCTACTCAAGGGCGATCTCTGCCTAACATACAAAGCTATGTCAAACCCAGAGCTGTTGGACATGCTCCACTTAAAGAAATCCCAGTCCCTCCGAGCTACACGCTTTAGGGACCTAAACCTTGTCACCACAATAATCAGAACATGCTGGAGGGATAGATTCCTGTCCCAGAGACTTCCCACACTCTGGAGCAGACTACCTAGCTATGTCAAACAGAGCTCCTCATTAGCACTCCTCAAGAAAAATCTTGATGATTGGATGGGAAATGGGAAATTCACCCCGGGGATCACTTCTGTGGCTCTGCTTGACAGGGACACAGGAAAATAATTTTCTTGGGTGGCGAAATCCAGGGTACATTTTTTGGCTATGCTTGTATGGGTCAGAGACTTCCCATACACTGGAACAGACTACCTATCTATGTCAAACAGAGCTCCTCATTAGCACTCTTCAAGAAAAATCTTGATGATTGGATGGGAAATGGGAAATTCACCCCAGGGATCACTTCTGTGGCACTGCTTGACAGGGGCACAGGAAAATAATTCTCTTGGGTGGTGAAAGCCAGGGTACATTTTTTTGGCTAGGCTTGTATGGGCCCTAGGGCCGATAGCCTAGTACCTACCTATGAACCTATGAACCTATGAGGTTACACAACAAAGATGATGATCTGCAGTTAGCCTTTGAACAATTAAAAAGAGATTTTGTGGAGAGGGGTTATAGTCAGTCTATTGTAGAAGAATGTGCCACTACAATCTTAGCCCTTAGAAGCACTAAAGGTAAACCTTATTTTTCAAGGAGAGCTGAACATAGACATGATAATTCTACACCTTCACAGCATTGTGTTACCAGTAGCCCTACATTTACATACTCCAATGGTGTTGGGCTAGTTTGCAACTTGTTGTGGAAGAATTGGCCTATTTTACTAGCAGATCCTGAGGTTAGACAGGTAATTGACTCTGAACCGAAGTTCTACTTTAGAAATAATTTGTCCCTAAAAAGACAATTATGTTATAGGAACTATAACACCTCTGTGATACCTGAGTCAGAAAGGAAGGGGATCTTTAGATGCCATAACTGTAAGGCTTGTGATTACATCTTTACATCTACCTCATTTACACATAATATTTCTGGTGTCACCATCAATTTAGACTTTTACGCTGATTGTAAAAGCAAGGACCTTGTATATTTTGCTACCTGTTGCACATGTAGTGCTTTCTATTTTGGGAAGACCAATAGGTTGTTTAAGGATAGGATTTTGGAACACTTGAATGATATAGCCAGATGTAAAAACACTAGTGCTTTAGCCAATATCATTATGATGAAAGGAACTAACTAGCCATAACTTTAAGTTTTTTTGTGTTAGCGTTAATGAGTTGCAATCTTAGGGAATTTGATAAGAAGAACAGAACTGAACTATGTAAACAGAGATGGATTTTACTGCTGAAAGCATATATTGAACCAGATTTAAAAGAGAGGGCCTCCCTTAAACCCGTGTTAAAGAAAAGACCATTGTGACACTCATAGGTCTTGATACATAAAAAATGTTCTGTTTGTTCCTTATTCAAACTAGTGTGTAGTGTTCTCTTTTTATTTGTTATACAAGAACTTTTATGCAGCTTTTGTTTTTATCTTAGTTTTCCATTAGAATATTAGTTTTTTCCCATTTGCTGCATGTATACAACTACATATATAGTTTTAATATGTTTAAATGTTTGTGATGTTGCTTTTAGTGAGTGTGTAGAGTTTATACATGACATTTATTAGGTTTTTCATATTTGTTACACCTGTACATTCAAGTAAGTTCCTGATACTCTTTCTGTTTCTACATTTAATGCATTTATCTAAGTTTATGGTCAGGTTTGAAGCATCATATAGAGACTGCTCGATATTTTTTTATGATTTATTAATGTGTTTGGAATAAGCTTAACAAATCTTTATATTTGATGATGGGAATGTTGTTTTATTGCTATGTCCTTAACAAATGGTAGGCTGCTTTTATTGTTTGGGAGTTGGGTTTTTTTTTGTTTTTTTTTATTAATGTTATCACATGATTGCTGAACTTTCTGTGACTTGCTTAAAAAAAAAAATAAATTAAAAAAAAAAATATATATATATATATATATATATATATATATATATATATCTGACCTCAAACCAGTGACAAGTGGACTACCACAAGGTTCCGTCCTGGGACCTCTCCTGTTTGGTATCTACTTCTCTGAAGTACAGGCTAACACAGAAGGCCTCTGGCTAATGAAGTTCGCAGATGACTGCAAACTAGGAGCCATAGTCAAGAACCCAAATGATATGGACATCCTACAGAAGGGCCTCACTGAGACAGATGCCTGGTGTCAGAGCCATGGCCTCAAGCTCAATGCCAAAAAGTGCAGTGTCATCCCCTTTGGTAAAAACTCTGTACCCATGAACTTCCACATAGGCAGCAATCTACTTAACACCAAATGCATGATAAGAGACCTTGGGACCCAGGTGGACAGTAGTGTCTCCTTTGATAGTCACATCGCCACAGTAGTCAGGAAGTCCTTCTACATGGCACACCTCATCATAAAAGGATTCTTATCCAGGAAAAAAGAGGTAATTGTTCCCCTCTACTCGTCATTCATTAGACCCATTATATAGTACAATGCCCCTTTTGGAATGTACCTCGCAAAACATCTGCAGCAGCTGGAAAGGCCACAGAAGTACCTCATAAAGAGGATTACTTGCCTCAAACAAATGCCCTACACTGACCGCCTCAAAAAACTCCAGCTTTACTCCGTAGCATATTGCCTACTTTGAGGTGATCTCTGCCTAACATAGAAAGCTGTGTCAAACCCAGAGCTGTTGGACATGCTACACCTAAAGAAATCCCAATCCCTCTGAGCTACATGTTAGATATTATGAATATAAGGCTGAAATTAATTATGTTGTAAATATGCTGAAAGAAAAAGCTTGCTTAAATGCAGAAACAGAGTTTAGTAATATGTGATCAGCAACCATACTAAATGACCATGGCTTGGAAAATAAAGAACCTGCTGAATGGACATTTTTCCCGTACAGACTTAAAAACAGGATGTATGCAAGAGCAAAAATGCAAAATCTGCTTTTAAAGAATGGACAGTGACACTGTGACAATGTGTTTCCTCAAAAACATGTTTTTCTGCATGGACAACAGGACACTGTTATCAGCATTGGCAAAATAACAGATGTTCTTATACAAAGATCCAAATAGAATAAAAATAATATCATTAAGTCAACAGTTTGCATCAGCATCTGCAACAATTAGCACCGTTTCTACAGGATGAGCAATTCTCCAAAATAGAATACCAAGAGGAAATGTATATGTTTCTGCATGACTAAAATTGTATATAAAGACCTGTATGAATCCAGTTATGTTGGGGGTATGGTAGGGACACATTTGTCCTGAGATAAATGTTATATCTCTCACATCATCTGTACTATATGAGAAGTAAAGTGTAACAGTACTTTAAGCTGCAACGTTAGTCTGTTTGGTTTATTATAAAAAGTTATTTGTTGCTGCTCTAAGTTAATGCTGCAGAGTATATTCTCTCATCAGTGTATATTCTGCAAGTTTCTGTATGCAACAGACTGTGAATGCAAATATAACCAGACTTTGAATTTTAACAGAATCCAGCCAGCAAGACTGAGTGTCTTAAAAATACTTCAAATCCATCACAGCAAGCAGTAAGCAGAGCCATATAATTTTTCAGTGGCAAGCTAGCCTGCATTTGAACCTAAAATCTGCATTCAAACACGGGGGGGGTGATGGTAAGCCCTGCAGAGGGTCACTTCAGTCAAATAGCAGTAACTAACATTTGTAAGTATGTGAAAATCCTAAACAGAAGTATTCCAGTTTATGCAGCTTGCAGTAGTAAAGTTTTTTAGACATCTAAAATCCGGAGTGAGACTAGTTCAAGAAAGTCGCAGTGCCATAAATTCTCCAAGAAAAGGTGGATGTCTACTTGTACAGCAGTCCACTGCCTGTTGTGCTTCACCAGCTTCTCAAGTGACTCTGAAAAATGTCTAGCCATCAGCAACAGCAGCCTGATCATCTGTTTTCTTGCTAACTGGTAAGACTTTTTTCTGTGTCACATATTTAGTGTGGATGATGTTAGACAGTTTGTATATTATTAGACAGTTTGGGTGTTATTAGACAGTTTGGATGGTATTAGACAGTATGGATATTATTTATAATTCATGCAGGAGTAAACCAAACTTTAGTAAATTGCAATGTTGGTATACGCAGCACATTAGTAAATGTAAAACATTATTAGGGCAGGTTGATAGTAAGGCATTATGCAAATGTATTACAATATTTGACTGGTATCTCAAAGAAAACCATGTGAAATATGACAAATGTTTATTGTGTGCTTCAACAAAAACTGCATTTTGTGTATTATGCCATAAAAAAAATATTGCATCATATTGCTAAAAAAATAGACTGTAAAGACAGATCTGTTCATGATAAAGAATTAACTAAGGGTAAAGTGTTTCTATTATATTCAGATGTTGAACAGTTATGTCCTGTCACCACATGTGAGTCAAATCAGTTACTGATAGAACCCCTAGTACATTTTGTTAGAAAAGAATGTAGTACACTTCTAAAAGACAGACACAATGAGTTCAGGAAGCTTAGACAAGTTATACACGCATCTTTTCAAAAGTGCATAGGAGTTTCAAATTCAGCAGAGCAGCTTACTAAAGAATGTCAGAAAGACCATGCAACATTACAGGAAATTCAACAGCGGTTGCAGGATAAAGGAAATAAATTAGCTGAACTGACAGAGACTGGGAACTTCCTGCATACACAGCTAATCTGTTCAAAAGAAATATATTTTATAATATGTTTCTGTTTTGAAAATGGTTAAGCATACATGCTAGGATGGTAGGGGCAAATCATTTTTAAATGTTTTACTTTCATTCAGTTAAAGCAAGACATTTATCAGTACCACAGTAAAGTAGAGCATATGACTGCAATTCTTAGCATAATCAAAAGGTAAACAAAACTGTTCTAGTGTATAACATTAAATAAAAATAGATAATAAGAGTAAAAAGTTAAAGTCACAAGACTGACATGCTTGTATAAAGATATACAGATACAAGACAGACATGCATGTATGTTCTTCTCATCTAGAGTACATTTGTTTACAGTGCACAAAAGCAAAAGGCAGACAACAGCAAATATAAATAATGTAAATATAAACATGTGTTAGTTAAGCTAATATATATTTTGTTTTTTACAATTTTTTATAATTGTATAGTAACACCAAACAGTTAAAGTTCTAAATTTTAAAAAGAAAATCACAGATGGTGTTTGTCAAACAGTTTTTGTAAAATTAATGGCAGGACAGTTAAATAGATAAATAAATAAAAAATACTGAAATCCATTTAAGCTAATTGTAAAATAATGTCTGTTTATGTAGTATAAATGCATAGTTATGCAAATCACAATCACATTAAAGGAAAAATGCCAAAATAATTAACTATAGTTTATAGAATATAAAATGTGAGCTCAGACCTTCCTAGACTAGATGAATAGTTACAGGAAATGTTGGAAAGATAAGATAAACAACAAGACTGATTGCCAGACAAGTAGCTTGAGTTTTTCTATGCATCAAGTACAGCCAGCAAATGGGCTATAGTATACATACAGTTCAAATCAATTATGCAGAAGGGTATAAATATCTACTAGAGGTAGTAAACAGCAAAAGCTTTATAAAAAATTATCAAATCAGACAGGGGTCTATAGTTTGGTAACCTAATAAAATAAATGTATAACCAAGGTGTTGGGCTGACATACATTTTGTTCTCACAGCATAAAGCAGATAAAACAATAGTGCAGTACTACAGGGGGAGGGGTACTTTCTCAGTTTTACACTGACTGTATAAGCAGTACTGCACAAGGGTCTGAAATAAAGCTACAGAAAAATAAACAACAAGGGTCTAAAATAAAGCTACAGGAAATAATATCTCATTCCTTCTTGACAATACTCTTTTATGGGGAGGAAAAAACAGGTATTAGTGTATTAGACATACTGGTAAACTGGATTAAACCTGACAGGATAAGATATTTTACAAGTTGTTAATAGCTATCATAATGGTTATTATTGTATTGTTTAATATTAAATTGTATTTACAACCTGTTAAACTGTAAAGCTATACAAGAGACGGTTTAAAAAACAAGAGATGATTTAAAATTGCTTTATTAAAGCTATACAAGACGGAATAAAAATATGCAAAATGCATAAATGTTTCTAATAGCAAGAATGGTCAATATTTTTAATATGTTTTTGGCAAAACAATGTTGGTATAAAAAAGCATGAATATTTTTAATTGCTGAGTATGTCGTTTAAAATAACAGGACATATGGATTTGGTATCAATTCCACTAGATATTTCTAAAGAGACATACACATTTTCCAAGATTTTGCTTAATATTAATGTTATTAAATTTGTAAGATTAGACTAAATGTACTTTATAGTCTTTGTATGTACAAATGCAGAAGAATTCAATACAAATTATAGTTTTTGTATGTACAAATGCAGAAGAATTCAGTACAAATGAAATTAATGTCTAGTAATGAATATGTGTGAAAAAAAACATATTTAAAGAAAACAATGGGTCCAGGGTACCTACTAGATTGAAATGCATGAATAGCAAACAGTCTGTGTAAATACATACTGTACAGGATACATTGTAATAAGTTCAAAAGTAATTTGTCAAGTTGTAATATCACTGGTTTTACCCCAGTAAAATAATTGCTTTCAAATATTTATTATCTAAGTCCAGTTCAGTATTTTACCAAGGTGTTAATGGGCAGTTCAGAGACATAAACACAATGTGATGGTTAAAATGACATTAAAACTGTATATTTTTTCAGCAGTGTATAAATGCTTGCAGTAGCACATGGTTCTTGTCTCTTATAGTTAATTCAACAGCTGCAAAGAGTTAATGAAACAGTTCTAAGTCATAAATTAAATTCTGTAATTGCAAAAGAATAAATTAATCAAGTTAAACTAAAGCAGACACAGCTCATAACTGATAAAATAATTTCACAGAATGGTCTGCAAAAGAAAAAGTTGTTAAATACATTCAGTTTGGTAGTAATACTTAATATTGTATTAACTATGCAAAATTGCATTTTGATTTGTTGTATCAAAAGAAGACTAAAGGTTTGTTTCTTGTGTTTTCTATATAATGTAATAAAAAATAAATATCAGTATAAAATGTCTTGAGTATGTTTAAAAACGGAGGGAATTGTTAGATATTATGAATATAAGGCTAACATTAATTCTGTTGTAAATATGCTGAAAGAAAAAGCTTGCTTAAATGCAGAAACAGAGTTTAGTAATATGTGATTAGCAACCATACTAAATGACAATGGCTTGGAAAATAAAGAACCTGCTGAATGGACATTTTTTCCCTTACAGACTTAAAAACAGGATGTATGCAAGAGCAAAAATGCAAAATCTGCTTTTAAAGAATGGACAATGACACTGTGACAATGTGTTTCCTCAAAAACATGTTTTTCTGCATGGACAACAGGACACTGTTATCAGCATTGGCAAAATAACAGATGTTCTTATACAAAGATCCAAATAGAATAAAAATAATATCATTAAGTGAGCAGTTTGCGTCAGCATCTGCAACAATTAGTACTGTTTCTACAGGATGAGCAATTCTCCAAAATAGAATGCCAAGAGGAAATGTATATGTTTGTGCATGACTAAAATTGTATATAAAGACCGGCATGAATCCAGTTATGTTGGGGGTATGGTAGGGACACATTTGACCTGAGGTAAATGTTATATCTCTCACATCATCTGTATTATATGAGAAGTAAAGTGGAACAGTACTTTAAGCTGCAACGTTAGTCCGTTTGGTTTATTATAAAAAGTTATTTGTTGCTGCTCTAAGTTGATGCTGCAAAGTATATTCTCTCATCAGTGTATATTCTGCAAGTTTCTGTATGCAACAGACTGTGAATGCAAATATAACCAGACATTGAATTTTAGCAGAATCCAGCCAGCAAGATTGAGTGTCTTAAAAATACTTCAAATCCATCACAGCAAACAGTAAGCTCCATATATTTTTTACTACATGCTCTAGGGACCTAAACCTTGTCACCACAATAAACAAGACATGCTGGAGGGATAGATTCCTGTCCCAGAAACTTCCTATACTCTGGAACTAGCTACCCATCTATGTCAAGCAAACTTCTTCATTAGCACTCTTCAAGAAAAATCATGATGAGTGGATGGGAAATAGGAAATACATTCCGGGGATCACTTCTGTGTCTCTGCTGGACAGTGGCACAGGGAAATAACTTTCTTGGGTGGTGTAAGCTATGGAACCTTGCTGACTAGGTTTACGTAGGCCCTTGGGCCGATAGCCTAGTTCCTACCTATGAACCTATATATATATATATATATATATATATATATATATATATATATATATATATATACACACACTGTGTAGTTGAACCCCCCCCCCACACACACACACACAGACTAAGATACACAGTACTTATGAGGTAGCTTTCCTCACTAATATTGGTTTTAAGGATACCATTTCGTTAAGACCTGGTGCAAGCGTCACAGCCAATTTTATTTGCCACTTAATTTCCCTTTTCTCTATATAATTCCTGTAATCTCCCCCTCTAGGATTTGGTCTTACTTGCTCCACAATACAAAATAAAAAATGAACAAAATTTGCACATACTAATGAATGTTTATATAGGGCATTGTTTATATTTTTTGTAGCAATTTGGTACTGGTGCTCATATATTCTGTCCCTAAGATGCCTTTCTGTCTTGCCTATGTAGTAAGACGGACAGGTTTTACAAGCTGCCAGATATATCACCCCTGATGTTTGACAATTTCCTTTTTCAAAGTAAACCTTAGACTTCAGAATGTTTTGCAGGGTTACCATATTCTTAGTTGTATGAACTTGCATTGTGCACAAGCATCACATCTTGTTGTACCACTGTTACCCACTACCTGACTTTTATTAGTAAGTTCAAATGCTCCTTTTAAATTGAGCCCAGTTTTGTATACAAAAGTGGGTTCCTTCCCAACAACTGAAAATATTCTAGGGTTATTTTTAAGAATGGAACAATTGTTCTCAAAAATCCTTTTCACTTGTTTTACTTGTCCACAAAAAGGAATAACCATAGCCCTATGAAATTGTTTCTCCTCTTCCAAATTTTTTCTCCTGTAGTACATCACCGAACAGTGATTTAAAATTTTTACCCCACTCACTTTTAACATATTCTACATTTTTCTCCACCGTGTTAGCTGGATACCCTCTTTCGTAAAATAGTTGTGCTACTTTTTGTAACTCTCTTATCTACGTCTCCCTCATCAGAAGTCATACAGGCAACTCTAACTAGTTGACCTTTGACTATATTATTTTTTTGATGATGGGGGTGATTACTAGTATACTCTAAATAGGAATTACTAAATGTGGGTTTTTTATAAACATTGGACTTAAATTCTTTACTGATTTCTTTGTATAAATGTATCCAAATAGTTAATGTTTTCTACACTACTAGTGTATGTGAATTTCAAAAAACTAGATGAATTATTCAAAAATTCCACAAATTCTCTCTTATTTTCTTCTGTTCCTGCCCATAAAATGAATAGATCATCCAAAAAACGCATGTACATTTTAATATATATAAACCACTCACTAGGGAAAATTGTAGTTTCTTCCCATTCTAAAAGCACCAAATGTAATTATAACCTAATACAAGTTCCATAAATTCAGAAATCAAACTTATTTTATCATCAGAAAAGTCTGTATGTTTTTTCATACTTTCTAAAAAGAGCTCTATCCCTTCACTTTTTGGAATGGATATATATAAGTCCACTATATCCACCGTAAGAAAGGAAATGTTTTCTTCCAAGAGATTATCTTTTAGCCTACTCAGGAAGTCCCAAGAACCTTTCAAAAGGTGGTCTACCTTATTGTAAACATCTTTAAGCCACTTGTCTATTACCACCCCAAATGGGTAGGTTTTAGAACCTTGTCCTGCCACTATGGGCCTAAAGCTAAGATGTTCCAAACCTTTATGAGTTTTGGGAATCCCAAAAATAGTGGATGTCACTAGATGTCTAACTTTCAAAAAATTATAAAGCTCTGGTGAAATTCTTTCATCTATTAAATATTCTTCCAAAAAATAGTCAATGCAGCGGTGTGCTATATTTATTTAATTAAGGGAGGCATTAGAATATGTTTCTGTGTCATAAAGCATCTCAAATATTTTCTGAGAATATTGCAATGCCCCATATAACACTGTCCCCCCTCCCTTATCTGGCCGCATGACTCTGATAGAATGATCATTTCTCATCTGTTCTAATAATTCTTGTTCTTTTTTGGTCAAATTCTATGACATACTCTGTCTTTCTTCTTTACTTTTCAGTGCATATATATCATCTGTAATAGCTTTTTCTAGTACAATTAAAGGAGGTTCTAATGGTGGGGTAAAGGTACTTCTTATCTTGACTTCCTTTTCCTTTTTCCATTTGTATTTTGGTTCTGAAAAAATATATGCTAAATTGAGTTTCCTCATAAATATTTTTAACTCTAAAATAACATCAGTATAATTAAACTCTCTTGTTGGAACATATTTTAAACCTCTCATAAAAAGGGAAAAGTGCTCTTTAGTGAGCACAGTATCAGTATAATTATAAATATGGTATCCTTTATAAGTGTTTACTATCCCTTCTTGATGTATCTCATCTGAAACATCAGGGTGGTTCATCTTTACCAATGTTCTCTGTCCCTGGTTCTCCACTGCTGTTGAGGCCTCTCTCCCTCTATCTTGTTTCCTATTTCCCCTTCCCCCCACTGATTCCTTAAAAAATTCTTCCTATATGTAGTTTGTTTAAACTGTTGCCTGTTGTTAACAGTATAGGGGGACTGGTTCCATGTTTTACAGTTATGTCCTCTCTTAACTGGGCCACTATATTTTTTCCTTCTTGTATGTCTACTAATGGGTAAGCTTTCTTACCATTATATTCTCCTAAGTCTCTTTCTATCTTTTTAACTTTCTTTTAAAAAGTGTGTCACATTTATTTTCAGTGCCTTCCATTTCTTTAACATACAGCTTGTCATATTGTGGAAACAACAAATCTTCTTGAATATCTTTGTTCAATTTCTATGTCTCCACTATCAATGCACATATTTTAACATCATTAACGTCTATAATTTTTGCCATCATCCCAAATAATTTCCAATTTTTTATTATTATATCCTTTATTCTTCCAGAGTCTAAACTGCTGACATAAGTTTTTATATCTGTAACTAATGATTTTGGATAGATATAAAAACTAATATGATACCACTCAGAGAGGTACAAGAAATAGAGGAGAATGCAGAGTTTACAAAAATGAAAATAAGGTTAGAATGCCTATTGTTAACAGTTTAGACTCTGGAAGAATAAAGGATATAACAAAAAATTGGAAATTATTTGGGGGCAAACTGAGTTATTAGAAACAATAGGGAATAAGCCTCTTTTTACTCAGAAAAGAGGGAAGTGTTTTAAAATTTTCTTTCAAAGTAAGTTGAATATACCAAAAGTAAGGTCAGATAAGAATGGAATGGTTAAGTGCTATAATTGTAATATGTGCAACTATTTATTCACAGAGAAAACAGAATGCACTTTAAATAATGTTAAAATAACTGTCAATGGGGTTTTTACATGTAAATCGTAGTATGTAATTTATGTCACTTTTTGCTTAGAATGTAAATCTTTTTATGTAGGGAGAACTACAAGAGAATTGTAGAAAAGAATTTATGAAAACAAATATGCAGCTTCTACTGGGGCTGAAAGGAATGCCCTGGGGAAGCACTATAAACATGGGTCATGCAAAGTTAATGTTAAATTCCTTGTAATGGATGCCCTAGATAATGTTGAAAATTCATTAAATCCAGAAGATGACTTGGGATGGTTGGAATACAGCTGGCAGGTTAGACTTAATGCTTGCTACTCCCCTGGTTTGAATAATAGAGAAGATTTTATTATGTACCTGAAACATAAAGGGTTAAAACACTAATTACATAGTCATGTGATTTTAAAAAAGTGTTTAAATGTGTTAGTGAATGTTAACTTCCAGTCTGAAGAAGACTTATTACAGATGAAAGCGCTTACTGGAGTTATTTATCGCGGATTTGTCTTGGATTTTATTAAAGAATCTGTCTTTATGTTATGTTTATAAATTGTAATATATATATATATATATATATATATATATATATACATATGTACATCTTCAGAACCATTGATAAAAATGGATGCCACTAGTAAATAATTTGGAAGTTGGAGTTCAGTAAGTCTAAACAACTTGTTGCTTGCCATGAAGACTTCAGTATTCTGGAGGGACAAAATGGGAAAGATATGCATCTAAATTCCTCAACCCCATGAGCAAACAAACCAGGTAGTGAAGTGAGTGTGTCATGCACTCTGTCAACCCCTTATTCTCTGAAACCTTCTTCAGCTAAACTTGAAAGACTGAAAAAGCAAGCCATCAAGCTGAGAAAACTGAGCTCAATGTTTAGCAATCTTGCAATTATTTATATAAGTTGGGAGTGCATGGGACATGGCACTTGTACTGGGAAGGTAATGGATGTTGCCCCAACATAAAAAAAATTGAAAATTGATTATGAGCCATTCAGTCTTCCAGGCTCAGTTAAAAAGGCTTCAGCATATTGGACATGATTATACTGTGCTCTGTCTGTGAACTGGCATCAGAGAAGGGACCTGTTATGTGTGACATATAAGAACCCCACAAACATGGTGACTTGACCAGTGGAATAGTTATCTTTCATGCAGAAATGTTGGAGGTCAAGGAAGAGGAACATTGATAGCAACTTATTAAAATTTTTTTTGTTTGTTTTGCGGTTCCCTGTGTTAAGTTTCTCCAGCAGCTTGCAGCCGTATCCTGTTTCATTTGTTCTCTACTGGGTGTTTCTTGGAAGTTATTGATAGCAACTTGGTCAGTGAAGTTAATTCCAGGGAAGATTAATACAGATTAATGTACTGCTAAGCTTGTTAGCTTGTCAGAGAATCCTTCATACAGCAGTGAGGCCATTATCAAAAGCTGAACTAATTTTCATGCATCCATGTGCAGTGAACAGCAAACAGCAAATTCAGAGCTGGAATGAAGTAACCAGGGAGGTATTGTATTACCCAGAACAAGACAATTATGTATCAAACATTGCAGCAAACATTTACAAATACCATGGAAGTGCACCAGTGTGACAGGGTCCAAAGAAAGGGTGGGGAAAATGAGAGATTAGGCGGTCACTGCTTGCCAAACCAGGAACATTTTGTCAGTTCTTTCATAACAGTGCAGAATTTAAATTAAAAAATACAGCGTTGATTTTGTTTATCAAGGTAGGAATGATCACTACAGTAGAGAGTCAATTATCTGAACTAATTGGAACATAGGGTAGTTTGGATAATCAAACTGTTCGAATAATCAAACATATAACTGAACCAGATAAAAAACTTCTAAAATCTTGGTTTTTTCTGTATGCAGGAATATACTTTTCAACTATTTAATGATTCCAGTGGACAATAAAGAATATTTTCACACATGAGCTGGCTACAAGCTCAAAAAAAATGCTCAAGCAAATACATATAAAGTTTACATATTTAGACTTTATGATTTTTCCTACCCAAAAACTTTGGAAGGCTGGTTCGGATAACTGACATTTTGGATAATCGATGTTCAGATAATCAAATCTCTACTGTAATTATGTCAGATCTTTGGTGCAGTGACAACAAAACTTTTAGAGAACCTTGAATGCTTCACTATAGGCTCAGACAAAAGATCTGAGAACTTGTAGCATCATGTTAAATTTCAAACCCTGTACGATGCAGGTTTTGCCTAGCATGAGTTGTTGCATGAGCTCCCTTAGCGCAAGATTCCACTGATCTGGAAAAACAAGTCAGCTGACTGTGTTATAGACAAGACATTGGTGATTTCTTGAGGTTGTGTATGGGATAAACATGTGATGGTATTAAAATGCAGCTTCTAGATATCCACACAATCCATATGTATTTACTGTGACTCCAGCACAGCAGTCTAACACAGGAAAAAGGAATTCCTTAGCCTTTATGCCTTGTCCTTATGTCTTCCTCCATAGCATTTCTTGTTTGTCCCTTTTAATTGCATTACAAAGATTCTTTCATTACAGTGTCTGCCCTTTACAGTGACCCATTTCTTGCTTTTCTCATGCATGTTTCTAACCATGTATTATATCCTACTTCCACACTCAGGACTCATTTTTATATTTCTCATTTAACAAAAACTCTCTTCATTCAGCTCACTTCTTTACTCCTTTATATTAAATCTTTACTTTGACACTATCATTAGGGTTAAGGATGTGAGCTGTAGTTCCCGTGGTACAGGGCTTCCATTGACCCTCATTTGCTACTGTGGGAACTTGGGAAAGTCACTTAACTAGACATTGATGGTTAATTAATGGGTATTATTATTATTATTATTATTATTATTATTATTATTATTATTATTATTTCATCTGACCTATTCAGCTATGTGTTATACAGCCATTTCCAAATGCTCATACTTCCCATATTCCACTTGTATTTGAGGTATGTGCACTTTATTTCTTTAGGTATATTGCTGTGCTTTCCTGCATAACATTTAGGCATTCTGCTCTTTACCTGTGTTAATCATACATTAACTGTCATTATTGTATCTTGCTAGTGCTAATGACTGTAGTATGTATTTGTCATCTGCCAGCTTCCAAAGGGAGTAGACCACCAATGTCATACTTTGATCCAATAAAGCTTATTTGCCTTGCATACTGTATACTGTATTTATATTCTTTCCTCTACTCTGATAAAGTTGCAAACTCCCACATCTCACATGAAAAAGAAATAAAACACTGTCAAAGAGAACAATATATTTATTAAAAACGCAGGTAAATATATCTCAGCCTTTATCCAGGGCTGCATGCAGTGTACCAGATTTGCTCCTACAAAGCATCCTTTAAACTTTCCTTTCTATTTATGATCTTTTTCACTGTGCAGCCAGGAACAATGAAGACCATTTCAGCTGCATTGCATGAACCTCTTCAAATCACAGTGTGTCCATTAACTTCAAAGTGCCATTAATTATCCTGACAAAATATATTTTTAACCTAAACTGTAATACAGCTGCAGGGTTTCATTTATTTCAGTACTGAAACTTGCCAGTGCAATGACAGTATAAGCTGTTGTGTCACCACATCCAGAAGTTAATACAAGAAGATAAAAGAAAATGTACGTTATGAGTGAACTGAGTGACTACAAATGTACATCCTGGACTAACAATGGTTCATAGGTTGGTACTAGGCTATCGGCCCTAGGGCCTATACAAGCCTAGCCAAACAACTAACCGGATATTTCTTCCCACAATATTTACTTCCCTGGACCCCTGTCTAGCAGGATGACTGACGTGATCTCTGAGATGAGTTTCCTATCTTCCATCCAATCGTCAAGATTCCTTTTGAAGAGGGCCAAGGAGGCACTCTGCTTGACATGTATGGGCAGCCTATTCCAGAGTATGGGGAGTCTCTGGGTCAGGAACCTATCCCTCCAGCATGTTTTGTTCATTGTGATGACAAGGTTTAGATCCCTGGAGTGTGTGGCTCTGAGGGATTGGGATTTCTTTAAGTGGAGCATGGCCAGCAGCTCAGGGTTTGACCTGGCCTTGCATGTTAAGCAGAGATCACCTCTGAGTAGACGATATGTCACAGAGTATAGCTGGAGTTTTTTTAAACAGTCAGCATAAGGCATCTGCTTTAAGCCTGTGATTCGTTTAGTAAGGTATTTCTGCGGCCTTTCCAGCTGTTGCAGATGTCTTGTGAAGTACATACCAAATGGGGCATTGTACTCTATAATAGGTCTAATGAGGGATGAGTACAGTGGGACAATGGCCTCCTTTTTTCTGGATGAAAAGCCCTTAGTGATGAGATGCGCCACATGGAAGGATTTCCTGACTGTTGTGGTGATGTGGTTATTGAAGGTGAGACCACCGTCCACCTGTGTCCCTAAGTCTCTCATTACACTTTTGGTGTTTAGTGTACTGCCACCTATGTGGTAATTCATGGGTACATGTTTTTTCCCAAAGGGGATAACTATACATTTCTTGATGTTAAGCTTGAGCCCATGGCTCTGGCACCAAGCATCTATTTCTGTAAGGCCCTTTTGTAGAATATCCACATCATTTGAGGATTCAATAATGGCTCCCAGTTTGCAGTCATCTGTGAACTTTGTTAGCCAGAGTCCTTTAGTATTGGCCCGTACTTCAGAGAAGTAGAAGCCAAACAAGAGCGGTCCCAGGACTGAACCCTGAGGTACTCCGTTTGTCACTTGTCTGGAGCTGGATTTGGAATCACCTACTTTTACAGTCTGGGTTCTGTCAATAAGCCAGATGGCAACCCATCGAGTGATGTAGGGATTTATGCACAGCTTAGTAAGTTTATCTATGATTCCAGAGTGGGGGATGGTGTCTAAGGCCTTGGCGAGGTCCAGATAGGCTGTGTGGATCACCTTACCCTCATCCACAGCTCTGGAGACTGATTTGAAGAAGTCAGTCAGGTTCAGGAGACAAGATTGGCCCTTCACGAACCCAAACTGGGTGGGGTCCAGTGTTTGAAGCTTGCCAATGTCTTTGTTTATAAGTTCTATGATAATGTGTTCCATACCCTTGCAGATCAGGCTCATCAGACTGATGGGATGGTAGTTCCCAGGATCCAAGGTAGATCCCCCCCTTGTGGAGTAGGATAACTGTAGCTGTGTGCCACTCAGTGGGCATGAAGCCTGAGGTGAGGCTATGATTAAACATGACACTTTGGTGAGGTGCTAGTTCATTTTGTAGTTCATGTAGTACACAGCCCAGGATGTCATCTGGTCCCATGGATGCTGTATTCTTAGCTTTGGAGAGTGCAGTTTCTACCTGTGTGGCCCTGATTACCGGAATTTGGCAATCTTTTGGGATTGAGATGGGCCCTTTAGGGGGTGAAGGTGGCACTAAATCAATCTGCCAGGATATTGGCAATATCCTTGGAATCAGTATATTTAATACCATTCTGTTTTAGCTCAGAGCAGATCTGAGCATTGCCATTTAGATTCTTGACATAACTATAGAATGCCTTGTGGTTGTCTTTGGAATATTTGGCAATTTTATTTTCGTAACTAGCTTTGGAGGATTTTATGAGGGATCTCAGCTTCTTACTGAGGCTGGTAAGGAAGTTTTTTGAATCCTGGGATTTTCCTCTTTTCTGCAACAGTTTCTTCCTTCTGTTGTATAGTTTGTTTATGACAAGGGACCACCAGATTGGCTTCCTTTTTTTTTTGAGGAGAGTGTCTTGGTTCTATTTGGGATGGCACGATTCATTCACGAGTGGATGTGCTCGTACAGTGCCTTAGTGTAGGATTCAGCAGTTGAACTTTCAGCTCCCGTCTGCATGAGTGCCATGAAGTTTGTCACTGCTGACTTAAGTAGCATGAAGTTGGCTTTGGAGAAGTTTTTTATAGAGGTTTCCTTACTGGGGGGTGGGGGTGGGATGTGGATGTCAAGGGTGATTTGCATATGTTCAAACCTGACCAATGAGGGGGTGATCACTGGTGTGGAGCATCTATCTCCCATGTTGGTAATGACCAGGTCTAGGATATTGGAGCCCCTGGTAGGACAATGGATTAGTTGATCCAGGGCGTTGGAATTTATAAATTCCAAGAACCGTTGGGAAAAGGTGTTGGTACCCGAGTAGTTTTCCCAGTTAATGGGAAGTTAAGTCCCAGTTAATTACCCAGTATTAGGGTGTTTGGTTGTATCTTAACATTTTCCAGTATGTTTAGAAAGGTGTAGTGAGAATCTTGGGGCATGGTGCAGGATCTGTAGCAAGCTACAATTTGGATTGCAGTCTTACCTAGTGTTAGTTGCACCTGGGGAATTTCAGATGCATTGTGTTGGGCAATTAGCTGGAGGTGTGAATATCCTTGGTGAATATGGACACTCCTCCACCTTTAGTGTTTCGGTCTTGGTTTGGTGGCCGAAAAGTGTGGTAAGAGTTGTAGCCTGGTATTGCAGGGGTGCTCTCTGGAGTCTTGAGCCAGGTCTCAGTTACTGCACAGATATAGATGTTTTCCATTTTAGGAGTGCCTCGAGAGAGTGCATTTTGAGGTTTAGACTTCTAGCACTGAGTAGCATTACCTTCAGATTTTGCATGCTTGTATCTGTTATGGTGGTGGTTTTGTCCTTTGAACCTTGCCTAAAAAAGGCACTATAGGGGTGGCAGGAGTTTTAGCTAGTAACCTGAATCCCAGGGGTGACAGGTGCAGACCATCTCTGGCAAAGCATTGTGGTTTGTCAATCATGTCGTCCCAGGCAGACAGATACTGGATCCCCTTTGAATGACACCAGAAGCTTAGCCAATTGTTGAAGTCAATCATTTTGTCCTTATACTGTGGTATCATTCTGGGTGAAGGCAGGATGCTACTCAGGGCTAGAGTCATACCTGCCTGGGCCACATGATCTGAGAGCTCTTCCATGTCTCCTTCCATGTAGTCCAGGGAGGTATGTCTCAAGTAATTCGCTCCAACATGGACAATGACAGAGTGATTTGAGTGCATGCGCTATGTGGTGGATACTGGCACCTGACAGGCAGCTGACTGTAATTTTTTTCCTTGCTCAGCCTGGCGAGTGGGACATCAGTGTGCCTGACTATTGAGTCATCTATGACTAAAGTGTTGGGTACGTTGTCTTGCCTTAGGGGCTGTTGTTGGGTGGCACACTGGTGTTGTGAGCTATGTGTCACTTTGGTTGTGAATGGTGTTTGTTTGCATTTCAGCTTCAGAGGTCCTTGTTGCTTGGGCAGGTTAATGTTAAGGGCCTCCACATATGTGGGTTTAATGTTGCTATCTGTGGGTGTCGACGGTGTGGGTTTTGAAGGGCTATGTGTTGTTTGAGGTGTAGTGCAGGTGTTAACCTTCTCCTGTTGACTGTCTAGCACAATCTTGGCTGGAGAGAGCTTTGCTTCCAGTTTGGCTATGTAAGTGCATCTCTAGCAGGTTATAGTGTTGGGTGGTAGAAGGAGAGGGTTGTCTGTGTACATGAGGCCGTTGGTGCATTGCCCCAGTATGCCCAGATTCACCAGGTGGACAGGAGAAATCACCAGAAGCTGACCCTTGGACATGCCTGTTTAGGTCTTTTTTTTTATAAAGTACAAGAGCTGTTTTCCCTTACCTTTGCAAGGTACTTTGCAATTATAGACTGTTTATTGCCTACGATTAATTTCTCCTTATTAACAAGGAGAGTTGAGGGCTTGTATCAGTTTAAGGCTTCCTAGTGCTTTCCAGCAGGTTCTAGAGCAAGTGCTAATCACAGGGATTCAGATTTTAGTGCTACTACTGAGAAAACAATTAATAATCTGTGATATGAGAATAACAATTTTCCAAAACATTGCAAATGATATCACACTTGTACTACCATGTTTCAACATTTAATTAAAAGCAACATTCCCCAGAGTCAGAATGAGCTCATGTAGGAAATTATTCTATAACTTACCTACACAAACAAGAAGCTGAATCAGATAAGTGTTTTTTTTTTCATTTTGAAACAAATATAAAATGAACAACAAAGAACCAAATTCACAGGGCAGACTGAACCAACTAAGAGTGCCTTGTATTGAAGGACAGGACAATTGTAGATGAGAACAAAATAGTGTGAGGAAATAAAAGAGTGCGGCTACACTTCATCAATCTTAGAATGCAAAGAGACAGAGATGTAAGAGAAAGAAATGCCAGCAGCAAATCTAGCAAGAGGTTTATAGCAATGTGCAAGCAAAACTGAAAACTGGAGCCTGTAGATTGAAGAAGATATGAACAGTGTATTACATATAGGAGATTATGTGTATGTCGGCAGTGGAGAGACATGCCATTGGAGACAGGAATGTTCTGCCTCTAAACAGACATCCCAATATTTAACGTTCTTGTGACCACAGCATTGATATGCTGGTCAGGTTTCAATTACCCACCCAGGAGTAAACCTAAGATATTTAAGAGAAGTGACCTCTTTGAAAACAGTATTGGCAAGTGAGCTTGGGGTGATTGAGTTAGCAGCAGAATTGGAAATGTCAGGCTTGCCGTTATAGTTTAAAATATGTGTTTGTTTTGCAACCATTAAGATGAAGATGCACTGTGGTCAGGCATGTTTGTATTTTGTTAAAGTCATGTTTCATTTCATTTTGTACCGCAGGATTTGTATCAGCTGTAAAACTTTAACAGAATCATGTGTAGAAAGTTGAGCAAACATAAGTTTAAGACTGATAGTATCAATGTCTGGGACAGCTCCATAAGAAGGCATCCAGCAAACTTACCTGAATTAAGCTAAGTCTTAATATAGTCTACAACATCAAACAGTTGTGTGTCTATCCTTTGCTTAGGCCTGAATCCATGCTGAGAGCTTGAGATAAGATTATTATCATGAAGGTGATGAAGTAGCTGAATTTGTATACATTTTTCAAGGATCTTAGAAAGGGGAAATAAGAGAGCAATCACATGGTAATTCCATAGGGGGGTGGAGATATGACAGAAGTAAATCCTGTAGGGGACAGTTAGGGACTTCTTCCTAATAGAAGACCCCTTCCTTCTTTAACATCATTGATAATAAAAATTGTGAGCAGTGGAGATATATTGTGGCTGACATTTTCAATTTCTGGAAGCACCAGATCAGCAGAAGCTAAACCAGGTTTCACGTTACATAATAGTTTAAATATATTTCATTATTTTTAATTTATTAATTTGTTTACCAGGAAAATTAAGTGATCATTATGGACAATTTTTAGTTACAACTCAGACCATAAGGACATTGGTAAATTAAATATATACCTGGACACATAAGAATAAGCCTTCGACAAGCATGCTTTTAGAAGGTGGGATACAGAAAAACACATACAGATATGGAAAGAATGTGAAAACATCAAAGAGACAGTGATAAGAGATCAGGACTGACCCCCAGACCCTGGAGTATTGAGGCAAAGATCTTATTCAGTAAGCTGCCGTGTGCGGAAAGTATAGAAGTTGAAAACTTTGTGCTGGCATGGTCAGAGACTGGGAGACTAGCATTGAGATCTGATGGATGACATTTTCTGAATGGAATCCTGAAAGTGAAATCATAATTACTATCAATATGGTTAGCAGTTAGATCAACAAATGGGGATGAAATAGCAGTGTCCATGACTTGCAATACATTTTATAAATTTCCCAAATATTTTTGAGGAAGTATCCATGCCTGCTATGTAGTATTGTTAGATTCAGCTGACTTCTAGCCTCATGGTTGAATATAGGGTTATTTTTTTTTACTTTGGACACTGATAAAGTAAGAGTTGATCCCTGTAAACCACTGTGACTTTGATTTGTGCAGAGCTCCAGGAACAGCTGATCTTATAGTTGTGACACATATATGGGCACCATTTTGTCTATTATAGGCTAAAATATTAAATTAAAATATTCCAAAGCAGTGTCTGAAAATATGTTTTACAGTGGGATCCAGTTAACAGCCCCAAGGATATCAAGAAAAGTATCTAAACAAAACTTTATTGTGCTTCCTGAATAACAGAAATGGTGAATTTTAAAATAACCATTGATAAACTCATTTATTATGCTATACTTGATGCTTCCACAGGATAAGGATAACAGACAATCAATGATACTTTCATAGTTAGAATACTTATCAGCTGTTGTGGTTAGATTGATTAGCTGAGTGAGACAATGGGTGACTATATACATCCAATGCAAGATTCCAGTAAGTGCTAATGTCACACAATATATTCTAAAAAATGAACAATCATAGGAATCTGTCTAGTTCCAACCTCACCACCATGGCTGTTGAGGAAAAAGTAAAAAACAGAGAAACTAGTGGTCTTAAAACTTCGTTGATGAGCTCAGTCACAATAATTCCCAAAAATTATGAAAACCAGGTAGTGTTCCAAAGCAACAAACCTTTAATTATCACAGGCAAGCAATACTCAGTAACAAAAATCAGAAATATTTTACAATGTTAAACATATCAACTTTTATACACGTAAAAGGAGGTGTGGAAAATATACATACTGTTTAATTTTAAACCAGCCTATTCAAGTCTGACAATATAAACAGGGTCATAAAAAGTACATTTTTGAACAGTAAGTACCCACCCCACACACTACTATTGATTAGGTCAAACTAAATCCTAGTTAAGGAAAATACTACCTATCTATCTATTAAGAAAAGCATAACATACACATAAAAAGATTGACTTTTAACTAAAATTGCTTTTATCTAAATAATGCAATAAAGCTTTTATCAGGTCTGTGACAAGAACTAAAATCATATACATAGGTAGATAAGTAAAAAGGGTTAACTAGATTTATACAAGAAAAACACATAGCTATCTAACCATAAACATTATCTAACTAAAACATTATAAATATAAAAATATATCTGTCTAATAACATCTAATATATATTAGTGTGCATAAAAAGTTTATAGTTCAGAAAAAATATTATTTAGAAAACAGTATTTCAGAAAACATTATTTTATTTACAGCTCAGAAAAAATGTCAGAAAAAATTCTGTCTTAACATTAGAAGTTAACCAGTGAAGAACTTCCTCAGTAAGAGAAATGTGAAAATCTGGTAGTATGCATAAGCAAGCAATAGTGAATGTTATAATGGCATGACCTTTAAGAGTAACTTGGACTTTGAATGAGTTAAATGATCCATGTATCAGACATGGAACAATAAAGTATAGAATGGTAGACAGTGGGACAGCATCAGTAGCCACAAGAATTCTATGTACGCTGAGAGAACAATAACCTGGCAAAGTGATCTCAGAGTGTAGAGTATAATGTATGAACCAGTTTCAGTCAATGTGAGGATTTTAGGCTGATATAGGACAATTAAGTTATGAATTATATAGATCATATTTGCAGTAATACTAACAGTGATGTGAGTTTTAGATCTCTGTAGTTTGACCGTGTGCTATGAATTGTGTAAAAATAGTACTGTTTTAATAAGGTCCTGGATCCTGATAGCTATTGTTAAACAGTAAACAAATTTACAAATTAATACAAGTTTGCCTAGTTAGCAGCCTTTGATGGCTTTCTTTACAGTATACTTATACATGCTGAATTTAGACTATTGAGTTGATTTGTAAAGTGGAAGATCACAGTCAAAGAAGTCCTATTAAAACTGAATAACCTTTATAGTATATGTGGCCTAATAATAAATTGTACAAGCATTATGATTCTGAAAGAAGAGGTACAAATGGCATTTGTTTCATTAAGACATCACAGAACCCAGCCCAGAATCCAGGTGGTTTATACAAAGAAGATGAATATGCAATGGCATATCATATTGTCACCGGCTGAAATAGCAAGCTGATGGCTGGACAGCTACTAGAGGAAATCTCTTGCACCAGTATATAAGTTATGCCACCTTACCAATGTTAACTACAATTGGCACTGTTTGTATCTATAATTGCACAGATAACTAGTTTCATTGCTAGATGATAACAAAACAGATTTTAGTGTAGTTAGCCAAATAGATTTTAGTGTAGTTAGCCAAACAGATTTAAGTGTAGTTAATCATGTATGCATAGCTAGAGTTTGCATTCTATTGCTATTTTAAATTGTTTACACCACTAAGTTTCAATATTATCTCATGTGGCTACTCTGTTAACAATATTTCCAGTTTCCTTACCTTGTTGTACAAGCTATATGCTGTTTTACTTTCTGCTTTCTGTAACTTTTGTAACTGCAAAGTAATTGCTACCTCTACCTTATCCTTTCTGACGCCGCCCTTTTTCTCACTGGTTTACAGTATCTCTTTCTCCCACTTAACTCCTGTTATTTCTTTTTTCCAGCTAAAGCCAACCATTCCATGGGTAGTTTCCCCTCTGTTAGCAATGGATGCTTCTGCTGCACCTTGCCCAACCCTGTGAAACAAAAAGATCTTATTAAATTCATTATGTTTCTTTCTTATGTGCTGCAAAGCTTTTGCTAAAGTCTAATATAGTCTGCTGTTAATACAATTAAGTGGTGTGCACATGAGTGGGCTCCCTAAGATTCAACCCCACCCCCTTTTATCTTACATTTACTCTCCTGACTAGTCCTTACAATTGGGGAACAAAGTATTAACTATCTACAATTCTTCAAATGGATATTTGTACTCCAGAAGGTTATAGTCTAGCTGTTAACATTGGCAACTATACTGACCTTCCATAGACTGCTGTAACTGATAGTTTTTTTTTCTCATTAGGTTTGACCACAGTGGTGACTGGGTTTCAGCCCTCTCCATTCCACTCTCGCTGCACTTGGGTTCCACTCTGCTTCTCTACCCTACCCCCATTCCCAGCCACCCCATACATCAATTACATTTACACCTAGCTAATCCCACCCAAATTCCAGCAGCAAATAACAGCCCATGATTAAACAAATAGAATCCAATAAATAAAACCTACCCATACACAACTGCCAATCACAACACATTAGTCAGGAAACAGGATATCATATCTAACCCATCCAGTTGGTAACCTCCCAATAGTTGACCAATAGTATCTGACCAGTTACTAATCCAACTGATACCTCCCATTTCCTTACCAGTCGGTATTTCTTTACTCACTATCTAAACTCACTCCATACACTCAAACTCTATTCTGATATCTACCCTATTACATCTATGATTTATATAAGAGTCAAAGTGTACAAATAAAATGAATCACCTTAAAAGGAAACTCTTAAATATACACATCACCTCTACTTCACTGCTTTTTCTCTTGCACTTCCTCACCTCATACAATTACCTACTAGTATCGATCAAGAACCCTCCTTGGCAAATCTCCTCCCTGTACCACCTAGATAAGCCTTTAAACTATTTCATAGCTCCAAGCCTCTTCTATTCCATCCATTTAGATTACCATGCAAATAAACTCCAGCCCCCAGCAAACACATCCCAAACCTGTCAAAAACACACCAAGCTACAATACAAGTTCACCAAACTCCTTTTACACCTTTTAAAGCAATTAAACTGCTCCGGAGACATGCATCCTAATCCTGGTCCCACCCCCCACTTGATACAGTTAGCAATCCTATCACTGTTAAACAAGGACTATTACACAGAAAAAAAAAACAAATCTTCCTTTCTCCTCCTTAATATGAATGTAGGAAGTATTGCAAATAAAGTTCACAATCTGCATGCCTTACATTCCCTCTATACTCCCAACATCATTATATTAACCGAGACTTGGCTAAAACCCAACAATACTAACAATGAAATTGTAGCCCCAGGATACAATATACTTAGCAAAGACAGGTCATCCAAAAAGGTCAGGGGAGTAGCTATTTTATTTAAATATCACCTAACAATAGACCATCTTGAACTTGACATACTTGACTTTGGAAATGCAGAACTAATCTTTACCAAATTAAAACTCAACCCAAACAAACACATTAACATCATTGGCAGTTATATCCTACCAGGAAACAATTTCCACACAGTAGAAAACATGCTACACAGGAACCTCCACAGGAAACAGTCCTGATGGGTGATTTCAATGCTGACAGGCTAGACTGCTCCTGTCTGAATCCAACATCAAATATTAACCTACATGGATTTAGCCAACTGATCACATCCCCCACAAGAACTGACAAATCTTCCAAATGTCAGTCTATCCTTGACTGGATTTTGGTTAATGACCCTTCCCTATCATCACAGCCAGGCTGTCTTCCTGATGGTCTGAGTGATGATCTACCAACCATCCTTGTACATACTCATACCTACCAATATAACCAAACCACATACCACATAATCAGAAACAAAAAAGGCTTTACCTACATAGATTCATCACAGCCCTAAAAAGTTGTAACTGGAATTCTCTCAAACAGATACTCCTAGATGACACTGTTAACTCCTATAATACTAATTTTCTAGAGATTTTAAATGGCCATGCTCCCCCCAGGACTATTAGAGTGAAAGCCAATTATGGATCCTGGCTGAGTAAGGAATGCCGATCCCTACTCAAAGCTAGAGACAAGGCCTGGGAACAATATTACAAGTACAAAACCCAAACTACAAAATTAACATTCCTTGAACTTTGAAACAAAGTTAAGAAACTTGTAAAACAGGGCAAAATCAACTACTACCATAAAATTCAGAAAAAAAACAACACAATAACCCTCAAAAGTTTTGGGCTGCAGTTAATAACATTCTACTGCCAGACAAAACATCTACTCCCACTCCAACCTCAAGCAACAACTCTGATAATATAGCAACCCAGTTTAATAAATAATTTACAGAAACTATCCTAGCCCTTGCCAGTTCTCAAAACATCTCCAGCAACCTTGCCCTGCAGCACCGCAGCTCAGCAACCCTTCCCAAAATAGTCCCAACCAATTTACATTACAACCAGTATCTGTAGATACCATAAAAAACACTACTACATAAACTAAAACCTACTACCCTAGCCACAGACAATCTCCCAGCTGAATTTCTGCAAATTGTAGCAGAAGGAAAAGCATACCCAGTAGCAATACTCATTAAGAGATCATTATCTGAAAGCATAGTACCTGTTATTTGGAAGATATCCCACATAATACCTCTACACAAAGGAGGAAATTCTATTGAACTTAGTAACTCTCATCCAAATGCCATTCTATTGCTCTTATCTAAAATCCTAGAGAGAGTCATCCATACCCAGCTCATAGGTTCATAGGGTCATAGGTAGGTACTAGGCTATTGGCCCTAGGGCCTATATAAGCCTAGCCAAAAAGGTACCCTGGCTTTTGCCACCCAAGAAAATTATTTTCCAGTGCCCCTGTCAAGCAGAGCCACAGAAGTGATCCCCGGGGTGAATTTCTTATTTCTCATCCAATCATCAAGATTTTTCTGAAGAGTGCTAATGAGGAGCTCTGTTTGACATAGATAAATAGTCTGTTCCAGAGTATGGGAAGTCTCTGGGACAGGAATCTACCCCTCCAACATGTTCTGTTTATTGTGGTGACAAGGTTTAGGTCCCTAGAGCATGCAGCTTGGAGGGATTGGGATTTCTTTAAGTGGAGCATGTCCAACAGCTCTGGTTTTGACATAGCTTTGTATGTTAGGCAGAGATCGCCTCTGAGTAGGCAATATGTGACGGAGTAAAGCTGGAGTTTTTTGAGACAGTCTGTGTAGGGCATCTGTTTGAGGTCAGTAATCCTCTTTGTGAGGTATTTCTGTGGCCTTTCCAGTTGTTGTAGATGTCTTGTGAAGTACATACCAAAAGGGGTGTTGTACTCTATAATGGATCTAATGAGTGATGACTAGAGGGGAGCAATGACCTCTTTTTTTCTGGATAAGAAACCTTTTGTGATGAGGTGTGCCATGTAGAAGGATTTCCTGACCACTGTGGCAATGTGATTATCAAAGGAGAGACTACTGTCCACCTGTGTCCCAAGGTCTCTTATCACACTTTCAGTGTTAAGTAGACTACCGCCTATGTGGTAGTTCATGGGTACAGAGTTTTTACCAAAGGGGAATGACAATGCACTTTTTGGCATTGAGCTTGAGGCCATGGCTTTGACACCAGGCATCTGTCTCAGTGAGGCCCTTTTGTAGGATGTCCACATCGTTAGGAGTTTCGATTATGGCTTGTAGTTTGCAGTCATCTGTGAACTTAGTTAGCCAAAGACCTTCTGTGTTAGCCTGTACTTCAGAGAAGTAGATACCAAACAGGAGAGGACCCAGGACT
This sequence comes from Protopterus annectens, assembly GCF_019279795.1. NCBI lineage: Eukaryota > Metazoa > Chordata > Ceratodontiformes > Protopteridae > Protopterus > Protopterus annectens. The sequence goes on from NC_056736.1 coordinate 61,566,008, forward strand.
GAACCCTGTGGTACTCCACTTGTCACTGGTCTAAAGTCAGATTTGGAGTCTGCTACTTCCACAGTGTGGGTTCTGTCAGTAAGTCGGTTGGCAACCCATCTTGTGACATAGGGATTTATACCTAGTTTAGTGAGTTTATCTATAATTCCAGTGAGGAGGATGGTGTTGAAAGCCTTGGCGAGATCTAGATAGGCTGTGTGAACCACCTTACCCTTTTCTATGGCTTTGGTGACTGCTTCAAAGAAGTCTATCAGGTTTAGGAGACATGATCTGCCTTTTACAAACCCGAACTGTGTGGGGTCCAGAGTTTGGAGATTACCAATGCCTTTGTTTATGAGTTCCATGATGATACATTCCATGGCCTTGCAGATCAGTCTCATCAGGCTAATGGGGTGGTAGTTCCTGTGGTCTGTTGTGGTGCCTTCTTTGTGGAGTGGGATAACTGTCGCAGTGCACCATTCAATGGGCACAAAGCCTGTGGTGAGGCTATTATTGAACATGGTACTTAGGTGGGGTGCTAGTTCATTCTATAGTTTGTGTAGCATGCAGCCTGGGATGTTGTCAAGTCCCATGGATGCTGTGTTCTTGGCTTTGTAGAGTGAGGTTTTTACCTGTGCAGCCATGATTACAGGAACTTTGCATTCTTCCGGTATAGAGATGGGCCCTTTAGGGGGTGAGACGGGGGTAAAGTTAGCACTGAACCTATCTGCCAGGATGTTGGCAATATCAGTTGGTTCTGTATATTTAGTGCCATTGTGCTGTAACTCAGAGCAAATCTGAGTGTTGCCATTGAGATCCTTGACATAGCTATAGAATGCTTTGTGGTTGTCTTTAGAATCAGTGGTGATTTTGTTTTCATAACTAGCTTTGGAGGATTTTATGATGGATCTCAGCTTCTTACTGAGGCTGACCAGGGAGTTCCTCCAGTCATGGGATTTTACTGTTATTTGCCACAGTTTCTTTCTTCTGTTGTAGAGTTTATTTATGGCAGAAGACCACCAGATTGGCTTCCTTTTTTTGGAGGATCGCATCTTGGTTCTGTTAGAGAAAGCATGATCCATGCACTCGTGTAAGTGCTTATAAAGTGCATTTGTGTAGAATTCAGCAGTCGTACCTCTATTGTCATTCTGCATGAGTGTCGAGAAGTTTGCCACTTCTGTCTTAAGAAGCGTGAAGTTGGCTTTGGAGACATTGTTTATGGTTGTTTCCCTAATGGGGGGTAGGGGTGGGATATGGATGTCTAGGGTGATTAGCTTGTGGTCAGATCTAACCAACGAGGAACTGACCACTGGTGTGGAACACTGGTCACCCATGTTGGTAATGACCAGGTCTAGGATATTGCTGTCCCTGGTGGGGGTGTGGATACATTTATCCAAGGCATTGGAATTTATGAATTCCAGAAAACATTGAGCAAAAGAGTTGGTATATGAATAGTTTTCCCATTTAATGGTGAGGTAGTTGAAATCACCCATTATTAGGGTGTTGAGTTGTACTCTAATATTTTCCAGTGTATCAAGAAAAGAGGAGTGGAAATCCTGGGGCATGGTGGGGGGTCTGTAGCAAGCTACAATTTGGATTGTGGTCTTGCCCAGAGTTAGTTGCACTTGGATAATCTCAGATGCATTATGCTGAGCAACTAGCTTGGAAGTGTGGACATCCTTAATAAATATGGATACACCTCCGCCTTTAGTGTTTCAGTCCGGGTTAGGTGGCCGAAAGGTGTAGTATAAATTATAGCCAGGTAATGCAGGGGTGCTCTCTGGAGCTTTGAACCAGGTCTCTGTCAGTGCACATATGTTGATGTTCTCCATTTTAAGGAGTGCCTCGAGTGAGTGCATTTTGAGGTTTAGACTTCTAGCACTGAGTAGCATTACCTTCAGATTTTGCTTGCTTTGTACCTGTTACGGTGGTGAATTTGTCATTTGAACCTTGCCTAAAAAAGGCACTATAGGAATGGCAAGAGCCTTTGCCAGTATCCGGAATCCTAGGGGTGACAGGTGCAGGCCATCTCTGGCAAAGCATCGTGGTCTGTCGATCATGTCATCCCAGGCAGACAGATACTGGATTCCCTTAAAATGACACCAGAAGCTTAGCCAATTGTTGAAGTTTATCATTTTGTCCTTCTACTGTGGTATCATTCTGGGTGATGGCATGATGCTATTCAGGGCTAGGGTCATACCTGCCTGGGCTGCAAGATCAAAGAGCTCCTCCCTTTCTCTTTTCATGTAGTCCAGGGAGGTATGTCTCAGGTCATTCACACCAACATGGACAATGACAGCGTCATATTTGTACTTGTGAAGTGACCTGAGTGCGTGCATTATGTGGCGGTTCCTGGCACCTGACAGGAAGCTGACAGTAACGTTATCCTTGTTTAGCCTGGTGAGTGGAACATGAGTGTGCCTGACTATAGAGCCACCTATGACTAGATTGTTGGGTACATTATGCCTTATGGGCTGTAGTTGAGTGGCACACTGAGTTTGTGGGCTATGTGTCATTTGGGTTGTGTTCTGGGGGGTGGAGATTGCTTACATTTCTGCTTTGGAAGTCTTGGTTGTTTGGGCAGATTTTTATTGAGTGTAGGTTTTGAGGGACTATGTGATGAGTGTGGTGTGGTGCAAGTGTTTACCTTCTCCTCTTGACTGTCTAGTCCAGTCTTCTGTGAAGAGAGCTTTGTTTCCAGTTTGGCTATATAAGTGCATCTCTCACAGGTTGTAGTGTTGGGTGGTAGGAGGAGAGGGTTGCCTGTGTACATGAGACAATTGCTGCATTGCCCCACAATGCCCAGATTCATCAGGTAGACAGGAGAAAACACCGGGAGCTGACCTTTAGACATGCCTGGATAGGTGCTTATTTATTAAGTACTAAAAACTGTTTTCCTCTAGACAAGTGAGGAAAGTTGAGTGCTGTAGTAATTTGTAGCTTATTTAGTGCTTACAATGAGTTCTGAACAAGTGCTGAGCTCAAAGAAACAGATTTGAGTGCTAAAACTAAAAAGCTGGCTAGTTGTAAGGGAAATTTTGAAGAGCAGACTTTATGGCGCTGGGAATAGTTTAACCCTAGTTAAGTGGGGAGGGGGTGGTTCAGGAGCTTACAAACAGTCCTGGATACAGCAAATCTGTATTTGGACTAGACTTGTTACAAGAAAGGGGGGAAACAAACTTAGATTTTTTTTTCCAGTAAAGTGGAAATGGAGAAAGCTGGAACAGAAGTTAATTCAAGTTTAAGAATATGAGTGGGTTGGCCTTCACAAATGTTATCTCTCTATTAGATTGAATGAACTAATGACACTAGACTGGGAGGAGTGTCCCAGATCAAATATACAGTATGGGTGGGCAACTGCTAAGCCACCAAGTATAAGAACACCACAACATTAGCGAGGGGGGGGACTAAAACTATTACAGCTACTAGCCGTAGCCGCTAAATAAAAGTTTTAAACAGATCAAGGAGCAAGCAGACAAGACTAGCACACAGAAACCTCAAAAAATCAAAAATGCACAGAAAAGCTCGGATAGAGCACTCTCATTGAGAAAATACAACTCGGTATGAAAAAGCAGTTTACAGTTAAATAAATCAGTAAACATGCAATTAGAGTAATGAAGCAGTATTCTAGCAATGAAAAATACAGTTAAAACTGTATAAAACTGTACATAAATGCAGTGAAACAGTAAAAAAGCTTTATAACAGCAGATTAACTGTATAGCACAATTATAAGCGTTACAGAAGTGCTATTCAATGAAATAAGTGTACGAAATGACTTGTCCTGCTCTTGGAATCTTAAGGAATTTCTGCTTAGTTTCAGTAATGAATTACCATCCACAGCCTGATAAATACAAGCATAACCTTTTCCAGACACAGGATTTCTATACCAGTAAGGATGGAAAAGTTAGAAGATCAAATTACTACTCAGTCCTATTAGCCACTGCTATTACCCAATCACTCGTACTACAGAAGATCAGGAAACCCTGTTACTCTCAATAATAATGAAGACAGACTATCAGTAAAAAACGGCTGCCAGAAACACAGGAAACTCAACAAACAAAACTACTAGGCCTGGACAACAGCAGGCCTCTGTCAAGATTATGCCACCTGAGCAGAACACGGAACCTTCACTTTAAATGCATAGAAAGAGCACTCACAAAGAGAAAATACAAGTCTCAGTATGAAAAAGCAGTTTGCAATTTAGTAATTAAATAAAAATGCAATTATAGTAATGCACACTATTACAGCTACTAGCTGTAGCCACTAAATGAAAGTTTTAAACAGATCAAGGAGCAAGCAGACTCTAGTGAATGTTTTTAACTGCAAACAGACTAGACTAGAACACAGAAACCTCAAAAAATCAGAAATGCACAGAAAAGCACGGATAGAGCACTCACAAACAGAAAATACAACTCTCGGTATGAAAAAGCAGTTAAAAGTTAAGTAATTTAGTAAACATGCAATTAGAGTAATGAAACAGTATCTAGCAATAAAGAATACAGTTAAAATCGTATAAAACAGTAGATACATGCAGTGAAACAGTAAAAACACTTTATAACAGTGCAAAATGTAGTAGATTAACTGTATAGCACAATTATAAGTGTTACAGAAGTACTATTCAATAAAATAAGTGCAAGAAATGACATAACCTGCTCTTGGAATCTTAAGGAATTTCTGCTTAGTTTCAGTAATGAATTAACATCCACAGCCTGCTAAATACAAGCACAACCTTTTCCATACACAGGGTTTACACCCCAGTAAGGATGGAAAAGTTAGAAGATCAAATTACTACTCAATCCTATTAGCTCCTGCTATTACCCAATCACTCATACTACAGAAGGTCAGGAAACCCTGTTACTCTCAATAATAATGAAGACAGACTATCAGCAGAAAATGGCTGCCAGAAACACAGGAAACTCAACAAACAAAACTACCAGGCCTGGACAATAACAGGCCTCTATCAAGATTATGCCACCTGAGCAGAACACAGAAAACTCACTTTAAATGCATTGAAAGAGCACTAACAAAGAGAAAATACAAGTCTCAGTATGAAAAAGCAGTTTACAATTGAGTAATTAAATAAAAATGTAATTATAGTAATGTACACTATTACAGCTACTAGCTGTAGCCACTAAATGAAAGTTTTAAACGGATCAATGAGCAAGCAGACTCTAGAGAATGCTTTTTAACTACAAACAGACTAGACTAGAACACAGAAACCTCAAAAAATCAAAAATGCACAGAAAAGCACACATGGAGCACTCACAAACAGAAAATACAACTCTCAGTATGAAAAAACAGTTTACAGTTAAGTAATTCAGTAAACATGCAATTAGAGTAATGAAACAATATCTAGCAATGAAAAATACAGTTAAAACAGTATAAAACAGGACATAAATGCAGTGAAACAGTAAAAAAGCTTTATAACTGTGCAAAATGTAGTAGATTAACTGTATAGCACAATTATAAGCATTACAGAAGTGCTATTCAATGAAATAAGTGTAAGAAATAACTTATCCTGCTCTTGGAATCTTAAGGAATTTCTGCTTAGTTTCAGTAATGAATTATCGACTACCTTCACACCCACAAACTACTATCAAATACACAACACGGTTTTCAGCACTATCACAGTACCACTATGGCCCTACTATCTTTTACTAATATAGTTAACCACTATGACAATCAAGGACAATTCATAGCTGCCATATTTTAGACTTGTCCAAAACCTCTGATATAGTAAATCACAACAAATTGATCAAAGTCCTCCCCATCCCTAAACCTTAGCAGCTCCTCTATCACCTGGTTCCAAAACTACCTATCAGGGTATCAGCAGGCCATACTGTGGCAGCACCACCTCTCTACTCTCCTGACAATTGTCTCAGGGGTCCCACAAGGCTCCATCCTCAGGCCACTACCTATTCTACCTTTTAACAAATCATCTCCACACACCCCCATTCTTCATGCCTCTGTTTTACAATATGCAGATGACTCTACTCTTATATGCACAGCCTCCTCCATACAAGACTTCCACACCATAACCCAAGATCCATTTGTTTTAGTAGAAACATGGCTCACCAACTCCCAACTCATTCTAAACTCCAATAAAACAAAACTTCTCTTTTACCCCTCAAGAAGTCCCTCTACTCATCTAACTTTCAACTTAGAGTCCAAAAATAAAACTATTATCACCCCAGTAACACATACTAAACTGCTAGGGGTCAACATTGACAACAATCTGAAATTCTACATTCATGTTGCCCAAACTATTAAAAAGGATCACAAAAAATTAGGACTTCTTTACAGAAACAAACAATTTTTAACTAGAGCCACAAAAGCTACTATCACTCATACATACCTCCTGTTAACTCTCCTATATGCCTCCCCAATACTAACCATCCTCTGTACAACTGATCTTACCAAGCTAGAATCCTGTTACAATAAAATTGCTAAGTTTCTACTGATGCCACATGCAGGTCACATCACTGCACTGCTCATAAACAACTAAATTGGCTAGAACTCCCTCAACTGCTACACTATAAACAACTAACCTTTGCCCATAAAATCTTGCATCACCAGATAAAATCCCTGCTCTCAAAAATCTTATACAACCATACACCACGTCTACAGCCCTCAGTTCCAGTGACAAACTCCTTTTAGAAATCACTAAGGCTAACAATTCAGCTGGGGAATCTCTCTTCTGAAACATCATTCCTAAAATATGTAATAAACTGCCTACCTCTATTTCATCTAGATGCTCCACAGTACAATTCAAAAAGCACCTAGCTACTCACTTAGTAAACACCTGGCTTTGTTCTTGCAACCCTCCTGGATAGCTCTACATTCTGTATACTTAACCACACCTTGCTCAGTTAGTGCTATTGTACTTGTGAAGATTGGGGAAGAAGGGGTGAAGGCAGCCAGCCTAGCCAAATAGAATTTGATACATAATTCTATCATTTGTAAATATAAATGTAAAATACAGGCTTGTTTCTTAAATGAAAGAAAACACTGTAAAATGTGAACTTCAAGATTGTAGTAACATTGCCATCTGCTGTAAGGAAAACTAAGACAAGCATTTCACTTCTGTTCTTTTGAAATTAAAATGATGTCTTGTAGGTTCTTTGATCTGTAGAGCTCAGAGTCATTTCGTATGGGCTATCACATTCTTTCTATTGTTTTAACTTAAGGAATAATTACTAGAGTGTACATGTGAAATGTGTTTTATTGTTGTAGTTTCCTGAGCAGGTGTTAGATTATTAAATAATGTAGCCTGTTGGCCTGGAAACTCCAGACTTAGTGTCAAAATGATGTAATGTGTATACTGGGAAAACCTAAGTGTCAAAATGATGTAATCTGGGAGGGCCCAGCAGAGATGTTTGTTAGTGAGTTTAAAAACTATTGCTGAGAGAGAGACTGGAAGCATTTTGATCTTGATATCCAATTCTCAGCACTGCCTTGCTCTATGAATATAAGTTACTTTAGAAGTATGTTTTCTTGTAGAAATAGCTAGGAATATAAAGATTAGACTTAAGTGTTTTTCTGTTATATCAGAACTTTCCTACTGTATTGTTTTAAGTTTCTGTGTGATCTCTGAACTCTTGGATAGCACTGTGATGTAGTAGTATTGTCTTGTGTTTTTAATTATTTATTATTAAATATTTTTAAAACCTTTTACCTGTGACTGGTTTGAGTAGGGATAAGTTAAGCTCTAAAGTACATTGCATATTTATAGAGTTTATTGTACAAGGCCACTCTAATAAGCCTTAGACTGATTGGTCACACTTACCAATTGGATAATAATATTGCACAGTAATAACTGGACATCCTTTTAAGAGCCTTTGGGTAGCTGATAATTATTAGCTGGTGTTGGTAGTAATTACTACCGTATAGTCTGAGTAAAGGCGCACAGCTGGTGAATCTGTGTCAGCCTTTCCCAGGAGTGTCTGTGAAGTTGTATAAATACTTATCTTAAAGTGTGTTTGGTGTGTCAGCTACCTGGGCAGGGACATGAAGCACTGGTGGGACAGAGAGGGTACTGGAGGTTAGCTTGCAGCTAGGCTGAGATCTTGACTCTATAGCTGTGCCAGTGGGGAGTCTTATTAGGGACCTGGGGAGCAAGGGAGCAACCAGCCCCAGACCGACTGCAATCTCTTGTGCACTTAAGGGAAATTGCACTTTACTGTGTGCATTTGTTATTCTTTCCTCTTACATGAGACACCCTCCCTGGTGTTAGTGGTAAGGATTGAGGCTCCTTGCTTGTTGGGCCAGGGCACAGCTGTCACAGTACTTCATTAATTTATCTCATTTCTATTGTAACTTGCCTTCTTCCTTATCTAGGTGTATATACTCATGTATCATGTTATGTTACTGTAACCTCTAAAATACTGTATTGCCCATCTCTGTACTATTGCTGACTTTGTATGCTACTAGAATTTCATTTTATTTTTGTTAATTTTTAAAATGTGAGTATATCCTACTGCTGGAGCTTTTCTCCCTGGGCCTCCGCTGAAAAAGGACCTGTGTCCAGTTGGACTTTCCTGGTAAATCAATCTAAAATAAATAAAATAAATAATAAATAATTCCAGTTTCAGGAGGGAGTGAGGGTGGTTGAGCTGGGAAGGAGAGCAAAACTGTCCCTGCCTTTACACTTTAATGTAGAAGTGCCAACAATTCTTAAATCATCCACTATGATATAGGCAACACATGCAACTGACTAAGATAAATAGCCAACTCTGGATAGCATTTCATGTGATGTGTGATGCATGAGAAGGTACAGATAATGTAGTAACAGAAGTGTCTTATAGATGGCTCCAGAGTTATCATTGAAAGGGGTGATTTACATGCAAGATAGCAATGAATGATAACAGCAATTATAGTTCTTACACAAAGGCACCATTAGGAGAGATCTAAGTTGATCTAGTTACTGAGGACTGTGTCTTTTGTGAATTTCTTTCAGAATCTTATTAGGAGTTTATGTCTTGCAATATTCCTAGACAGCTAGGTCAACTATACATAAAAGATAGGTGAGCATTTAGTAAGCTTCATGTTCCAAATATTTCCAACAAAGGGACTGTAGCACATAAAATGTTTAAATTATTATATTGTTACTGTTAATGGTAGAAAAATGGCAGTGTTTTTATCTGGAGTAAACATGACTGCAGAATGTAGATGGGAAAAAATATGCTCCAGTATTATTCAGGTTGGCTGCATGTGCTGAAATGCAAGTATTGTGCTGCAAACTCCTGGAATAAAGGTTCAGAAATTGTCAAATATAGTAATAAGCATAATTTTTGTAAAATATTATATTAAGAAGCAGATAAATAAGATAACTGATGGATAAGAAGTTGACTAAGCATTTAAGCATTTTAACTAAAATGTTAAGCATTTAATTGACCAGAAGTAAGAGTCACCACAGGATTTATTTAGTATACCTGAATCATGTCTCCTTGAACCTGAGAGGTAAAGTTACAGATTCTCTTAGGAGTTCTACTAATGGGATGACCAACTGCATATTTAAGTATGGGATGATTGTTAAGGATTTTTGCCACTCTGGTTATTCCATTTGTCTAGCACATTTCCTTTGCAGTGCTATACATTTGTTTACCCCATTGCTACTCATTTTTCCTGTGGTGGAATTCCCCTAATAGTATATGCAGTGGAATACCAGAGTCCAAAATCTGAAGACAGTAACACTGAAGTTTATTTTTAATTTGCTTCCTTACTACTAAAACACCCACTGTGTACAAGTGCATTAAACAGATATACTGTCTTTAGGCTTAAACAGACTAGTCCATTGAGATGGCCAGGGATGAAGCCTTTTTAATTCCTGCAGGGCCCCCACACTCTAACTGGAAGTTCATTTTCAGTGACTTGTGCCCACATCCTTACTGTGAGATATGAAAGAAAGTGAAAGAGAGACAGGTAAAAGCCAAAAGTCACTGAACCCCACCCCCCTCACCCTAACCCTCCACTTCAAGGCTTTTTTGTCAAATCCAGGCTGCCAATGGCATTGTCTGGCAGCTGCCTTTTTGATCACAAGACTGCAGGAGATAGGCCTTCCAAGATGGCTGCATATTGAGTAACAGCTTAATTCTAGCTCTCCTAGTGTGAAAACAGAAACTCAGAAGAGAAGCCAGTGGACTTTAGTGTTTCTGGGTAAATTTCAGTAACTGGTAGTAAGTGGTACTGCCTGGATGCCAGGAAAAAAGAAATACAGAGGAGCTGAAAGAAAATCAGCTGCAACAGGTGAGGAAAAACATTGACTGAAAAAAGCACTGCAACTGTTCAGCAAAAAGCAGTGCAAGTTCAGACATGACTTCCAGTAACTTAGTTGAAAGTGTAAGACAACTGTACCCAGATATGGTTAAAATAAACAAAACACTGATGGAATATGTGAACTCAAACAACAAAAGGATGGAAAAATGGAAGAAGCTTTAAACAGATATTCAGATGAGGTGATAAAACTGCAAAAATCAGAGGTCAAAATGAAGAAAAGGCTGGATGAATATGAGACTGTTTAAGAAGAGATGTTTCAAAAAATAATAGGATTAGAAGACAGAGCGCATAGGGAAAACATGAGATTTTCAGCTGTGGCAGAGAAGCTGGAAGGAACAGACTGTATTAATTTTATGAAAGCACAAATAAGTAAATGGACTGGTATTCCACAGCAGGAGTTGTTAATCGATAAGGCACATTGTGTATATGCTCCATACCTGGCTATGAGAAAGCAACCAAGACCTTTAATATTAAAGATGCAACTCTACCAGGAGAATGAGTTGATTCTGACAAAACTGTGGCAGAAGGACAAAGTACTAAAAATAGGAGATAGCAAATTGTTTGTGAAGTATGATTACTCACTGTACACCAAGCAGAAAAGGAGAAATGTATTCCACTATTCAAGGAATGTCGAAAAGCAGGCATGAGATTCAAACTGTTGTAGCCAGCTATCTTCTACATATTCCTCCCTGGAGGGACATCATTTTTTGACGAAGTACATGCTAAGGAGGAAATACAAAAGCTTGTCAAAAAAAAGAGAGCTGTGAAACAGAAGGAGATTCTGCTTCTTGTTCTTCTGGCAATGAAGACCACAGAGAGACTGTGTTAGTAAAACCTTTCCCAATGTTTCAACAGAAAATGCTGGAGAGAAGGAATGAAACACAGGCGTTGACTAGAAGAATCAACACTGCAATGTAAAAAAAAATAAGAAACGTCTGGTTAACAAAAGACAAATAAATGTGCTTTTTCTTGTTCTTGCATGGGGGAATGACTGGATTAAAGCCCTTAGCATGATCTATTAACAAGTTTTAAGAGAAAGCAAGTAAATGAAAAAGAATATTGAATATTATAAGGATTTTTTTCTTGCAAATAAATGTATACTTAGTAGAAATTCTGTATCTGGTCCTCATGTCTCCATGGAGACAATTTGATAAAGAGAAATTGGCTAGGAGATAATGCTCTGTGAAAGCATTCAAGTGTTTTCCTAGCTGGGAGAGCTATAAACATAAAATAAACCCAGACAGCATTTAGTAGAAGCACAGGCAGCACCATGCATCTTAGCATGGATAACCATTCCTTTAGGTTAACTCAAGTCAGTGAGTGAGGATGTCAGTTTGGAACATTTATTCTTATTAGGTGGGTAAAATTTCAGTATTTGAAGATGTACATAGTTTTATGTGTTAGTATTAAGTTAATATGTTTTATGGGGATATTGGTGTGTGTTTTGGGGGGGCTTTCAATAAAACAAAATATTTTGTAAGATGTGACATAAGCTCAAATGGATATGACAAAAATCTGTATAAAAGTTCCACCTGCTAAACAGTGTATGCATGTGACACAAAAGCTGGTACTAGACATTTAGCATAAAAAGTGGGAATAATAACTTTTTAATACACTCATGCTTTCTGTAATGTCCTTAAATGTCAATGGTCTTACAGATAAATACAAAAAAGAAAGAGTAATGAACTATATTAACAATTGTTGAGTGCAAATAATTATGTTACAGAAGACACACTTGGAAAGAACTGAACATCTAAATTTGATAAAGAAAGGTTTTCAGGATGGTTATCCAGTGGAATACCTGAGACAAAGGAAAAGAGGAGTATTTATATTAATTGCAAGAGGAGCTTCAATAGTGATAGAAGAAGATTAAAGATAATAATGGTAGATTTGTAGCACTAAGGGGCTACTGGCAAATGAGGAAGAATATATTGGCATGTATTTATATTCCACCTAAAACTGTTATAATGGAGCTTACGAAACTTCTGGGAGAAATAATCAGCTATCAACAAAGAATATTACTTACAGGTGGTGACTGGAATTTGATTTGTAGCAGTGAAGATGTGTCTGGAGGGCCCTGAAGCATAGGCACCGGAATCTGTTGAAGACTGGGGGGGGGGGGCTCAGAGGGTGAGAGGGGCACTTGGTGATCTAAAAAGGGCAATTTTTTCATAATTATTTACTACCACAACACAGGTTCACCTGGAGGACATTTTAAGCTTAGCCAATTCCCTTTTGGTGCTTGAATTAACATTTTCTAATTGGACTTACCTATCCTATGGCTGATAATTGTATATTAGCCCTAGTGAGAATAACTGTGATCATACCATAGACAATTTGAGGGGACCCTTGTAAGGGATGCAGCATTTAGGAGCTGCCTCTATCCATTAGTGGCATGAGGGGCAATCCTGGAGTACATTTTCTATTACCTAGCCTTAGATCCAACTTGCATTTGAATATGGATGGATGAGCTTTGTTTTATTTGTATGGATAGTCTGTTCTGGAACAGTGGTAGCCTCTGTGATATATATCCATCTCTCCACAACATTCAGTTTAGATACCTGGACTGAGTATTTCTGATGCCATTTGACTTGCTGATGTTCAGTAGGTCCATCTGTATTAGGTCAGAGGATGCCTTGTATGCCAGACATGTCACCTCTAAGCACTCTGTAGGATACTGAGTATAGTAATAAATCTTTGAGGTGGTCCATGCAAGACCTATTGTTTAGGAGTTGTATCCTTTTAGTAATCTCTGAAGGTATTCCAATTGTTGCATGGGGCTGGAAAGATACATGCCAAAGTGGGCATTATACAAAATGATTGACCTAATGAGAGCTTTGTAAAGGAGGACAACAACATCTCTAGATATAGTCACAATCAATTTGTTTATAAGCTGTGCAATATAGAAAGGCTTTATTATGACTCTGAGCACATGCTGGTCAAAAGTTAGGTCACTGTACACACAAGTTCCCAAATGCCAAACAACTGGATCAGTTCTCAAAAGGGCATTGTCAT